>NW_027254767.1:0-183378 GCF_044704955.1 Pristiophorus japonicus
TCAGCAGGTGGGATAACTGAGTGAATCCCTTCCAACACTCAGAGAGATGAACGGCCTCTCCCCAGTGTGAACTCACTGGTGCATCAGCAGGTGGGATAAATGAGTGAATCCCTTCCCACACGCATAGAGGTGAACGGTCTCTCCCCAGTGTGAGCTCGCTGGTGTATCAGCAGGTGGGATAACTGAGTGAATCCCTCCCCACACTCAGAGAGGTTAACGGTTTCTCCCCAGTGTGAACTCGCTGGTGTATCAGCAGGTGGGATAATTGAGTGAATCCCTTCCCACACTCAGAGAGATGAACAGTCTCTCCCCAGTGTGAACTCACTGGTGTAGCAGCAGGTGGTATAACTGAGTGAATCACTTCCCACACTCATAGAGGTTAACGGTTTCTCCCCAGTGTGAACTCGCTGGTGTATCAGCAGGTGGGATAATTGAGTGAATCCCTTCCCACACTCAGAGAGATGAACAGTCTCTCCCCAGTGTGAACTCACTGGTGTATCAGCAGGTGGGATAACTGAGTGAATCCCTTCCCAAACTCATAGAGGTGAAAGCCCTCTCCCCAGTGTGACTTCGCTGGTGTATCAGCAGGTTGGATAACTGAGTGAATCCCTTCCCAAACTCAGAGAGGTGAACGGTCTCTCCCAAGTGTGAACTCACTGGTGTATCAGCAGGTTGGATAACTGAGTGAATCCTTTCCCACACTCAGAGAGGTGAACGGTCTCTCCCCAGTGTGAACTCGCTGGTGTATCAGCAGGTGGGATAACTGAATGAATCCCTTCCCACACTCAGAGAGGTGAAAGTCTCTCCCCAGTGTGAACTCGCTGGTGTATCAGCAGGTGGGATAACTGAGTGAATCCCTTCCCACACACACAGAGATGAACCGCTTCTCCCCAGTGTGAACTCGCTGGAGTATCAGCAGGTGGGATAACTGAGTGAATCCCTTCCCACACACAGAGAGGTGAACTGTCTCTCCACAGTGTGAACTCATTGGTGTATCTGTAGGTGGGATAAATGACTGAATCCCTTTCCACACTCAGAGATGTGAACGGCCTCTCCCCAGTGTGACCTCGCTGGTGTGTCAGCAGGTAGGATAACTGAGTGAATCCCTTCCCAAACTTAGAGAGGTGAACGGCCTCTCCACAGTGTGAACTCACTGGTGTATCAGCGGGTTGGATAACTGAGTGAATCACTTCCCACACTCAGAGAGGTGAACAGCCTCTCCCCAGTGTGAACTCGTTGGTGTATCAGCAGGTGGGATAACTGAGTGAATCTCTTCCCACACTCAGAGAGTTGAACGGTCTCTCCCCAGTGTGAACTCACTGGAGTATCAGCAGGTGGGATAACTGAGTGAATCACTTCCCACACTCAGAGAGGTGAACAGTCTCTCCCCAGTGTGAAATCGCTAATGTATCAGCGGGTTGGATAACTGAGTGAATCACTTCCCACACTCAGAGAGGTGAACAGCCTCTCCCCAGTGTGAACTCGTTGGTGTATCAGCAGGTGGGAGAACTGAGTGAATCTCTTCCCACACTCAGAGAGGTGAACAGCCTCTCCCCAGTGTGAACTCGTTGGTGTATCACTAGATGGGATAATTGAGTGAATCTCTACCCACACTCAGAGAGTTGAACGGTCTCTGCCCAGTGTGAACTCACTGGTGTATCAGCAGGTGGGATAATTGAGTGAATCACTTTCCACCCTCAGAGAGGTGAACAGTCTCTCCCCAGTGTGAAATCGCTGGTGTATCAGCAGGTGGGATAACTGAGTGAATCACTTCCCACACTCAGAGAAATGAACAGCCTCTCCCCAGTGTGACCTCGCTGGTGTATCAGCAGGTGGGATAACTGAGTGAATCCCTTCCCACACTCAGAGAGGTGAACGGTCTCTCACCAGTGTGAACTCACTGGTGAATCTGCAGGTGGGATAACTGAGTGAATCCCTTCCCACACTCAGAGAGGTTAACGGCCTTTTCCCAGTGTGACCTCGCATGTGGATCAGCAGGTGGGATAATTGAGTGAATCCCTTCCCACACTCAGAGAAGTGAACGGTCTCTCCCCAGTGTGTACTCACTGGTGTATCATCAGGTGGGATAACTGAGTGAATCCCTTCCCACACTCAGAGAGGTGAACAGTCTCTCCCCAGTGTGAACTCACTGGTGGATCAGCAGGTGGGATAACTGAGTGAATCCCTTCCCACACTCAGAGAGGTGAACGGCCTCTCCCCAGTGTGACCTCGCTAGTGGATCAGCAAGTGGGATAACTGAGTGAATCCCTTCCCACACTCAGAGAGGTGAACGGTCTCTCCCCAGTTTGAACTCGCTGGTGTATCAGCAGGTGGGATAACTGAGTGAATCCCTTCCAACACTCAGAGAGGTGAACGGCCTCTCTCCAGTGTGAACTCACTGGCGTATCAGCAGGTGGGATAACTGAGTGAATCCCTTCCCACACGCAGAGAGGTGAACAGTCTCTCCCCAGTGTGAACACTTTGGTGTATCAGCAGGTGGGATAACTGAGTGAATCTCTTCCCACACTCAGAGAGTTGAACGGTCTCTCCCCAGTGTGAACTCACTGGTGTATCAGCAGGTGGGATAACTGAGTGAATCACTTCCCACACTCAGAGAGGTGAACGGTCTCTCCCCAGTGTGAACTCACTGGTGTATCAGCAGGTGGGATAACTGAGTGAATCACTTCCCACACTCAGAGAGGTGAACAGTCTCTCCCCAGTGTGAACTCTTTTGTGTAGCAGCAGGTAGGATAACAGAGGGAATGCCTTCCCACACTCAGAGAGGTGAACAGCCTCTCCCCAGTGTGACCTCGCTGGTGTATCAGCAGGTAGGATAACTGAATGTAATCCCTTCCCAAACTTAGAGAGGTGAACGGTCTCTCCCCAGTGTGACCTCGCTGGTGTATCAGCAGGTGGGGTAACTGAGTGAATCCCTTCCCACACTCAGAGAGGTGAACTGCCTCTCCCCAGTTTGAACTCACTGGTGTATCAGTAGGTAGGATAACTGAGTGAATCCCTTCCCGCACTCAGAGAGGTGAACGGTCTCTCCCCAGTGTGACCTCGCTGGTGTATCAGCAGTTGGGATAACTGAGTGAATCCCTTCCCACACTCAGAGAGGTGAACGGCCTCTCCCCAGTGTGACTTCGCTTGTGTATCAGCAGGTGGGAGAAATGAGTGAATCCCTTCCCACACTCAGAGAGGTGAACGGTCTCTCCCCAGTGTGAACTCAGTGGTGAATCTGCAGGTGGGATAACTGAGTGAATCCCTTCCCACACTCAGAGAGGTTAACGGCCTCTCCCCAGTGTGACCTCGCTGGTGGATCAGCAGGTAGGACAACTGAGTGAATCCCTTCCCACACTCAGAGAGGTGAACGGCCTCTTCCCAATGTGAACTCACTGGCGTATCAGCAGGTGGGATAACTGAGTGAATCCCTTCCCACACTCAGAGAGGTGAACAGCCTCTCCCCAGTGTTAACTCAATGGTGTATCAGCAGTGGGATAACTGAGTGAATCTCTTCCCACACTCAGAGAGGTGAATGGTCTCTCCCCAGTGTGAACTCACTGGTGAATCTGCAGGTGGGATAACTGAGTGAATCCCTTCCAACACTCAGAGAGGTGAACGGCCTCTCCCCAGTGTGAACTCGCTGGTGTATCAGCAGGTGGGATAATTGAGTGAATCCCTTCCCACGCTCAGAGAGGTGAACGGTCTCTCCCCAGTGTGAACTTGCTGGTGTATCAGTAGGTGGGATAACTGAGTGAATCCCTTCCCACACTCAGAGAGCTTAACGGCCTCTCACCAGTGTGACCTCGCTGGTGGATCAGCAGGTGGGATAACTGAGTCAATCCCTTCCCACACTCAGAGAGTTGAACGGCCTCTCCCCAGTGTGAACTCACTGGTGTATCAGCAGGTGGGATAACTGAGTCAATCCCTTCCCACACTCAGAGAAGTGAACAGTCTCTCCTCAGTGTACACACACTGGTGTATCAGTAGGTGGGATAATTGAGTGAATCCCTTCCCACACTCAGAGAGGTGAACGGCCTCTCCCCAGTGTGACCTCGCTAGTGGATCAGCAAGTGGGATAACTGAGTGAAGCCCTTCCCACACTCAGAGAGGTGAACGGTCTGTCCCCAGTGTGAACTCGCTGGTGTATCAGCAGGTGGGATAATTGAGTGAAACCCTTCCCACACTCAGAGAGGTGAACAGTCTCTCCCCAGTGTGAACTCGCTGGTGTATCAGTAGGTGGGATAACTGAGTGAACCCCTTCCCACTCTCAGAGAGGTGAACGGTCTCTCCCCAGTGTGAACTCAGTGGTGAATCTGCAGGTGGGATAACTGAGTGAATCCCTTCCCACACTCAGAGAGTTGAACGGCCTCTCCCCAGTTTGAACTCGCTGGTGTATCAGCAGGTGGGATAACTGAGTGAATCCCTTCCAACACTCAGAGAGGTGAACGGCCTCTCTCCAGTGTGAACTCACTGGCGTATCAGCAGGTGGGATAACTGAGTGAATCCCTTCCCACACTCAGAGAGGTGAACAGTCTCTCCCCAGTGTGAACACTTTGGTGTATCAGCAGGTGGGATAACTGAGTGAATCTCTTCCCACACTCAGAGAGTTGAACGGTCTCTCCCCAGTGTGAACTCACTGGTGTATCAGCAGGTGGGATAACTGAGTGAATCACTTCCCACACTCAGAGAGGTGAACGGTCTCTCCCCAGTGTGAACTCACTGGTGTATCAGCAGGTGGGATAACTGAGTGAATCACTTCCCACACTCAGAGAGGTGAACAGTCTCTCCCCAGTGTGAACTCTTTTGTGTAGCAGCAGGTAGGATAACAGAGGGAATGCCTTCCCACACTCAGAGAGGTGAACAGCCTCTCCCCAGTGTGACCTCGCTGGTGTATCAGCAGGTAGGATAACTGAATGAATCCCTTCCCAAACTTAGAGAGGTGAACGGTCTCTCCCCAGTGTGACCTCGCTGGTGTATCAGCAGGTGGGGTAACTGAGTGAATCCCTTCCCACACTCAGAGAGGTGAACTGCCTCTCCCCAGTTTGAACTCACTGGTGTATCAGCAGGTTGGGGAAATGAGTGAATCCCTTCCCACTCTCAGAGAGGTGAACGGTCTCTCCCCAGTGTGAACTCAGTGGTGAATCTGCAGGTGGGATAACTGAGTGAATCCCTTCCCACACTCAGAGAGGTTAACGGCCTCTCCCCAGTGTGACCTCGCTGGTGGATCAGCAGGTAGGACAACTGAGTGAATCCCTTCCCACACTCAGAGAGTTGAACGGCCTCTCCCCAGTGTGAACCAACTGGTGTATCAGCAGGTAGGATAACTGAGTGAATCCCTTCCCAAACTTAGAGAGGTGAACGGCCTCTCCACAGTGTGAACTCACTGGTGTATCAGCGGATTGGATAACTGAGTGAATCACTTCCCACACTCAGAGAGGTGAACAGCCTCTCCCCAGTGTGAACTCGTTGGTGTATCAGCAGGTGGGATAACTGAGTGAATCTCTTCCCACACTCAGAGAGTTGAACGGTCTCTCCCCAGTGTGAACTCACTGGTGTATCAGCAGGTGGGATAACTGAGTGAATCACTTCCCACACTCAGAGAGGTGAACAGTCTCTCCCCAGTGTGAAATCGCTGGTGTATCAGCGGGTTGGATAACTGAGTGAATCACTTCCCACACTCAGAGAGGTGAACAGCCTCTCCCCAGTGTGAACTCACTGGTGAATCTGCAGGTGGGATAACTGAGTGAATCCCTTCCCACACTCAGAGAGTTGAACGGCCTCTCCCCAGTGTGACTTCGCTTGTGTATCAGCAGGTGGGAGAACAGAGTGAATCCCTTCCCACACTCAGAGAGGTGAACGGTCTCTCACCAGTGTAAACTCACTGGTGAATCTGCAGGTGGGATAACTGAGTGAATCCCTTCCCACACTCAGAGAGGTTAACGGCCTTTTCCCAGTGTGACCTCGCATGTGGATCAGCAGGTAGGATAACTGAGTGAATCCCTTCCCACACTCAGAGAGGTTAACGGCCTTTTCCCAGTGTGACCTCGCATGTGGATCAGCAGGTGGGATAATTGAGTGAATCCCTTCCCACACTCAGAGAAGTGAACGGTCTCTCCCCAGTGTGTACTCACTGGTGTATCATCAGGTGGGATAACTGAGTGAATCCCTTCCCACACTCAGAGAGGTGAACAGTCTCTCCCCAGTGTGAACTCACTGGTGGATCAGCAGGTGGGATAACTGAGTGAATCCCTTCCCACACTCAGAGAGGTGAACGGCCTCTCCCCAGTGTGACCTCGCTAGTGGATCAGCAAGTGGGATAACTGAGTGAATCCCTTCCCACACTCAGACAGGTGAACAGTCTCTCCCAGGTGTGAACTCGCTGGTGTATCAGCAGGTGGGATAATTGAGTGAATCCCTTCCCACACTCAGAGAGGTGAACGGTCTCTCCCCAGTTTGAACTCGCTGGTGTATCAGCAGGTGGGATAACTGAGTGAATCCCTTCCAACACTCAGAGAGGTGAACGGCCTCTCTCCAGTGTGAACTCACTGGCGTATCAGCAGGTGGGATAACTGAGTGAATCCCTTCCCACACTTAGAGAGGTGAACAGACTCTCCCCAGTGTGAACACTTTGGTGTATCAGCAGGTGGGATAACTGAGTGAATCTCTTCCCACACTCAGAGAGTTGAACGGTCTCTCCCCAGTGTGAACTCACTGGTGTATCAGCAGGTGGGATAACTGAGTGAATCACTTCCCACACTCAGAGAGGTGAACGGTCTCTCCCCAGTGTGAACTCACTGGTGTATCAGCAGGTGGGATAACTGAGTGAATCACTTCCCACACTCAGAGAGGTGAACAGTCTCTCCCCAGTGTGAACTCTTTTGTGTAGCAGCAGGTAGGATAACAGAGGGAATGCCTTCCCACACTCAGAGAGGTGAACAGCCTCTCCCCAGTGTGACCTCGCTGGTGTATCAGCAGGTAGGATAACTGAATGAATCCCTTCCCAAACTTAGAGAGGTGAACGGTCTCTCCCCAGTGTGACCTCGCTGGTGTATCAGCAGGTGGGGTAACTGAGTGAATCCCTTCCCACACTCAGAGAGGTGAACTGCCTCTCCCCAGTTTGAACTCACTGGTGTATCAGCAGGTGGGGGAAATGAGTGAATCCCTTCCCACACTCAGAGAGGTGAACGGTCTCTCCCCAGTGTGAACTCAGTGGTGAATCTGCAGGTGGGATAACTGAGTGAATCCCTTCCCACACTCAGAGAGGTTAACGGCCTCTCCCCAGTGTGACCTCGCTGGTGGATCAGCAGGTAGGACAACTGAGTGAATCCCTTCCCACACTCAGAGAGTTGAACGGCCTCTCCCCAGTGTGAACCAACTGGTGTATCATCAGGTGGGATAACTGAGTGAATCCCTTCCCACACTCAGAGAGGTGAACGGTCTCTCCCCAGTGTGAACTCGCTGGTGTATCAGCAGGTGGGATAATTGAGTGAATCCCTTCCCACACACAGAGAGGTGAACGGTCTCTCCCCAGTGTGAACTCGCTGGTGTATCAGCAGGTGGGATAACTGAGTGAATCCCTTCCCACACTCAGAGAGGTGAACGGCCTCTCCCCAATGTGAACTCACTGGCGTATCAGCAGGTTGGATAACTGAGTGAATCCCTTCCCACACTCAGAGAGGTGAACAGCCTCTCCCCAGTGTTAACTCAATGGTGTATCAGCAGTGGGATAACTGAGTGAATCTCTTCCCACACTCAGAGAGGTGAATGGTCTCTCCCCAGTGTGAACTCACTGGTGAATCAGCAGGTGGGATAACTGAGTGAATCCCTTCCCACACTCAGAGAGGTGAACGGCCTCTCCCCAGTGTGACCTCGCTGGTGGATCAGCAGGTAGGATAACTGAGTGAATCCCTTCCAACACTCAGAGAGGTGAACGGCCTCTCCCCAGTGTGAACTCGCTGGTGTATCAGCAGGTGTTATAATTGAGTGAATCCCTTCCCACGCTCAGAGAGGTGAACGGTCTCTCCCCAGTGTGAACTTGCTGGTGTATCAGTAGGTGGGATAACTGAGTGAATCCCTTCCCACACTCAGAGAGCTTAACGGCCTCTCCCCAGTGTGAACTCACTGGTGTATCAGCAGGTGGGATAACTGAGTCAATCCCTTCCCACACTCAGAGAAGTGAACAGTCTCTCCTCAGTGTGAACTCACTGGTGTATCAGTAGGTGGGATAATTGAGTGAATCCCTTCCCACACTCAGAGAGGTGAACGGCCTCTCCCCAGTGTGAACTCGCTGGTGTATCAGCAGGTGGGATAATTGAGTGAAACCCTTCCCACACTCAGAGAGGTGAACGGTCTCTCCCCAGTGTGAACTCGCTGGTGTATCAGCAGGTGGGATAATTGAGTGAAACCCTTCCCACTCTCAGAGAGGTGAACGGTCTCTCCCCAGTGTGAACTCAGTGGTGAATCTGCAGGTGGGATAACTGAGTGAATCCCTTCCCACACTCAGAGAGTTGAACGGTCTCTCCCCAGTTTGAACTCAATGGTGTATCAGCAGTGGGATAAATGAGTGAATCCCTTAGTACACTCAGAGAGGTGAACGGTCTCTCCCCAGTGTGACCTCGCTGCTGTATCAGCAGGTGGGGTAACTGAGTGAATCCCTTCCCACACTCAGAGAGGTGAACTGCCTCTCCCCAGTTTGAACTAACTGGTGTATCAGTAGGTAGGATAACTTTGTGAATCCCTTCCCACACTCAGAGAGGTGAACGGTCTCTCCCCAGTGTGACCTCGCTAGTGTATCAGCAGGTGGGATAACTGAGTGAATCCCTTCCCACACTCAGAAAGGTGAACGGCCTCTCCCCAGTGTGGCCTCGCTGGTGTATCAGCAGGTAGGATAACTGAGTGAATCCCTTACCAAACTTAGAGAGGTGAACGGTCTCTCCCCAGTGTGACCTCGCTGGTGTATCAGCAGGTGGGGTAACTGAGTGAATCCCTTCCCACACTCAGAGAGGTGAACTGCCTCTCCCCAGTTTGAACTCACTGGTGTATCAGTAGGTAGGATAACTGTGTGAATCCCTTCCCACACTCAGAGAGGTGAACGGTCTCTCCCCAGTGTGACCTCGCTGGTGTATCAGCAGGTGGGATAACTGTGTGAATCCCTTCCCACACTCAGAGAGGTGAACGGCCTCTCCCCAGTGTGACTTCGCTTGTGTATCAGCAGGTGGGAGAACTGAGTGAATCCCTTCCCACACTCAGAGAGGTGAACGGTCTCTCACCAGTGTGAATTCACTGGTGAATCTGAGGGGTGGGATAACTGAGTGAATCCCTTCCCACACTCAGAGAGGTGAACGGTCTCTCCCCAGTGTGAACTTGCTGGTGTATCAGTAGGTGGGATAATTGAGTGAATCTCTTCCCACACTCAGAGAGGTGAATGGTCTCTCCCCAGTGTGAACTCGCTGGTGTATCAGTAGGTGGGATAACTGTGTGAATCCCTTCCAAATCTCAGAGAGGTGAACGGTCTCTCCCCAGTGTGAACTCAGTGGTGAATCTGCAGGTGGGATAACTGAGTGAATCCCTTCCCACACTCAGAGAGCTTAACGGCCTCTCCCCAGTGTGAACTCACAGGTGTATCAGCAGGTGGGATAACTGAGTGAATCCCTTCCCACACTCAGAGAGGTGAACAGTCTCTCCCCAGTGTGAACTCGCTGGTGTATCAGCAGGTGGGATAATTGAGTGAATCCCTTCCCACACTCAGAGAGGTGAACGGTCTCTCCCCAGTGTGACCTCGCTAGTGGATCAGCAAGTGGGATAACTGAGTGAATCCCTTCCCACACTCAGAGAGGTGAACAGCCTCTCCCCAGTGTGAACTCAATGGTGTATCAGCAGTGGGATAAATGAGTGAATCCCTTAGTACACTCAGAGAGGTGAACGGTCTCTCCCCAGTGTGACCTCGCTGCTGTATCAGCAGGTGGGGTAACTGAGTGAATCACTTCCCACACTCAGAGAGGTGAACTGCCTCTCCCCAGTTTGAACTAACTGGTGTATCAGTAGGTAGGATAACTTTGTGAATCCCTTCCCACACTCAGAGAGGTGAACGGTCTCTCCCCAGTGTGACCTCGCTAGTGTATCAGCAGGTGGGATAACTGAGTGAATCCCTTCCCACACTCAGAGAGGTGAACGGTCTCTCCCCAGTGTGGCCTCGCTGGTGTATCAGCAGGTGGGATAACTGAGTGAATCCCTTCCCACACTCAGAGAGGTGAACGGCCTCTCCCCAGTGTGGCCTCGCTGGTGTATCAGCAGGTAGGATAACTGAGTGAATCCCTTCCCAAACTTAGAGAGGTGAACGGTCTCTCCCCAGTGTGACCTCGCTGGTGTATCAGCAGGTGGGGTAACTGAGTGAATCCCTTTCCACACTCAGAGAGGTGAACTGCCTCTCCCCAGTTTGAACTCACTGGTGTATCAGTCGGTAGGATAACTGTGTGAATCCCTTCCCACACTCAGAGAGTTGAACGGTCTCTCCCCAGTGTGAACTCACTGGTGTATCAGCAGGTGTGATAACTGAGTGAATCACTTCCCACACTCAGAGAGGTGAACAGTCTCTCCCCAGTGTGAAATCGCTGGTGTATCAGCAGGTGGGATAACTGAGTGAATCACTTCCCACACTCAGAGAGGTGAACAGTCTCTCCCCAGTGTGAACTCGTTGGTGTATCAGCAGGTGGGATAACTGAGTGAATCCCTTCCCACTCTCAGAGAGGTGAACGGTCTCTCCCCAGTGTGAACTCAGTGGTGTATCAGCAGGTGGGATAATTGAGTGAATCCCTTCTCACATTCAGAGAGGTGAAAAGCCTCTCCCCAGTGTGAAATCTTTTGTGTAGCAGCAGGTAGGATAACAGAGGGAATCCCTTCCCACACTCAGAGAGATGAACAGCCTCTCCCCAGTGTGACCTCGCTGGTGTATCAGCAGGTAGGATAACTGAGTGAATCACTTCCCACACTCAGAGAGGTGAACAGCCTATCCCCAGTGTGAACTCGTTGGTGTAGCAGCAGGTAGGATAACAGAGGGAATCCCTTCCCACACTCAGAAATGTGAACTGTTTCCCCGCAGTGTGACCTCGCTGGTGGATCAGCAGTTAGCATAATTGAGTGAATCCCTTCCCACACTCAGAGAGGTGAACGGTCTCTCCCCAGTGTGAACTCGCTGGTGTATCAGCAGGTGGGATAATTGAGTGAATCCCTTCCCACACTCAGAGAGGTGAACGGACACTCCCCAGTGTGAACTCGCTGGTGTATCAGTAGGTGGGATAATTGAGTGAATCTCTTCCCACACTCAGAGAGGTGAACGGTCTCTCCCCAGTGTGAACTCGCTGGTGTATCAGTAGGTGGGATAACTGAGTGAATCCCTTCCCACTCTCAGAGAGGTGAACGGTCTCTCCCCAGTGTGAACTCAGTGGTGTATCAGCAGGTGGGATAATTGAGTGAATCCCTTCCCACATTCAGAGAGGTGAAAAGCCTCTCCCCAGTGTGAACTCTTTTGTGCAGCAGCAGGTAGGATAACAGAGGGAATCCCTTCCCACACTCAGAGAGTTGAACGGTCTCTCCCCAGTGTGAACTCACTGGTGTATCAGCAGGTGTGATAACTGAGTGAATCACTTCCCACACTCAGAGAGGTGAACAGTCCCTCCCCAGTGTGAAATCGCTGGTGTATCAGCAGGTGGGATAACTGAGTGAATCACTTCCCACACTCAGAGAGGTGAACAGTCTCTCCCCAGTGTGAACTCGTTGGTGTATCAGCAGGTGGGATAACTGAGTGAATCCCTTCCCACTCTCAGAGAGGTGAACGGTCTCTCCCCAGTGTGAACTCAGTGGTGTATCAGCAGGTGGGATAATTGAGTGAATCCCTTCCCACATTCAGAGAGGTGAAAAGCCTCTCCCCAGTGTGAACTCTTTTGTGCAGCAGGTAGGATAACAGAGGGAATCCCTTCCCACACTCAGAGAGATGAACAGCCTCTCCCCAGTGTGACCTCGCTGGTGTATCAGCAGGTAGGATAACTGAGTGAATCCCTTCCCAAACTTAGAGAGGTGAACGGCCTCTCCACAGTGTGAACTCACTGGTGTATCAGCGGGTTGGATAACTGAGTGAATCACTTCCCACACTCAGAGAGGTGAACAGCCTCTCCCCAGTGTGAACTCGTTGGTGTATCAGCAGGTGGGATAACTGAGTGAATCTCTTCCCACACTCAGAGAGTTGAACGGTCTCTCCCCAGTGTGAACTCACTGGAGTATCAGCAGGTGGGATAACTGAGTGAATCACTTCCCACACTCAGAGAGGTGAACAGTCTCTCCCCAGTGTGAAATCGCTGGTGTATCAGCGGGTTGGATAACTGAGTGAATCACTTCCCACACTCAGAGAGGTGAACAGCCTCTCCCCAGTGTGAACTCGTTGGTGTATCAGCAGGTGGGAGAACTGAGTGAATCTCTTCCCACACTCAGAGAGGTGAACAGCCTCTCCCCAGTGTGAACTCGTTGGTGTATCACTAGGTGGGATAATTGAGTGAATCTCTACCCACACTCAGAGAGTTGAACGGTCTCTCCCCAGTGTGAACTCACTGGTGTATCAGCAGGTGGGATAATTGAGTGAATCACTTTCCACCCTCAGAGAGGTGAACAGTCTCTCCCCAGTGTGAAATCGCTGGTGTATCAGCAGGTGGGATAACTGAGTGAATCACTTCCCACACTCAGAGAAATGAACAGCCTCTCCCCAGTGTGACCTCGCTGGTGTATCAGCAGGTGGGATAACTGAGTGAATCCCTTCCCACACTCAGAGAGGTGAACGGCCTCTCCCCAGTGTGACTTCGCTTGTGTATCAGCAGGTGGGAGAACAGAGTGAATCCCTTCCCACACTCAGAGAGGTGAACGGTCTCTCACCAGTGTGAACTCACTGGTGAATCTGCAGGTGGGATAACTGAGTGAATCCCTTTCCACACTCAGAGAGGTTAACGGCCTTTTCCCAGTGTGACCTCGCATGTGGATCAGCAGGTGGGATAATTGAGTGAATCCCTTCCCACACTCAGAGAAGTGAACGGTCTCTCCCCAGTGTGTACTCACTGGTGTATCATCAGGTGGGATAACTGAGTGAATCCCTTCCCACACTCAGAGAGGTGAACAGTCTCTCCCCAGTGTGAACTCACTGGTGGATCAGCAGGTGGGATAACTGAGTGAATCCCTTCCTACACTCAGAGAGGTGAACGGTCTCACAAGAAGTGTGAACTCACTGGTGAATCTGCAGGTGGGATAACTGAGTGAATCCCTTCCCACACTCAGAGAGGTGAACAGACTCTCCCCAGTGTGACCTCGCTAGTGGATCAGCAAGTGGGATAACTGAGTGAATCCCTTCCCACACTCAGACAGGTGAACAGCCTCTCCCCAGTGTGAACTCGTTGGTGTATCAGCAGGTGGGAGAACTGAGTGAATCTCTTCCCACACTCAGAGAGGTGAACAGCCTCTCCCCAGTGTGAACTCGTTGGTGTATCACTAGGTGGGATAATTGAGTGAATCTCTACCCACACTCAGAGAGTTGAACGGTCTCTCCCCAGTGTGAACTCACTGGTGTATCAGCAGGTGGGATAACTGAGTGAATCACTTTCCACCCTCAGAGAGGTGAACAGTCTCTCCCCAGTGTGAACTCGTTGGTGTATCACTAGGTGGGATAATTGAGTGAATCTCTACCCACACTCAGAGAGTTGAACGGTCTCTCCCCAGTGTGAACTCACTGGTGTATCAGCAGGTGGGATAATTGAGTGAATCACTTTCCACCCTCAGAGAGGTGAACAGTCTCTCCCCAGTGTGAAATCGCTGGTGTATCAGCAGGTGGGATAACTGAGTGAATCACTTCCCACACTCAGAGAAATGAACAGACTCTCCCCTGTGTGACCTCGCTGGTGTATCAGCAGGTGGGATAACTGAGTGAATCTCTTCCCACATTCAGAGAGGTGAACGGCCTCTCCCCAGTGTGACTTCGCTTGTGTATCAGCAGGTGGGAGAATTGAGTGAATCCCTTCCCACACTCAGACAGGTGAACGGTCTCTCCCCAGTGTGAACTCGCTGGTGTATCAACAGGTGGGATAATTGAGTGAATCTCTTCCCACACTCAGAGAGGTGAACGGTCTCTCCCCAGTGTGAACTCGCTGGTGTATCAGTAGGTGGGATAATTGTGTGAATCCCTTCCCACACTCAGAGAGGTGAACGGTCTCTCCCCAGTGTGAACTCGCTGCTGTATCAGTAGGTGGGATAACTGAGTGAATCCCTTCCCACTCTCAGAGAGGTGAACGGTCTCTCCCCAGTGTGAACTCAGTGGTATATCAGCAGGTGGGATAATTGAGTGAATCCCTTCCCACATTCAGAGAGGTGAAAAGCCTCTTCCCAGTGTGAACTCTTTTGTGTAGCAGCAGGTAGGATAACAGAGGGAATCCCTTCCCACACTCAGAAATGTGAACTGTTTCCCCGCAGTGTGACCTCGCTGGTGGATCAGCAGTTAGCATAACTGAGTGAATCCCTTCCCACACTCAGAGAGGTGAACGGTCTCTCCCCAGTGTGAACTCGTTGGTGTATCACTAGGTGTGATAACTGAGTGAATCTCTACCCTCACTCAGAGAGTTGAACGGTCTCTCCCCAGTGTGAACTCACTGGTGTATCAGGAGGTGGGATAACTGAGTGAATCGCTTCCCACACTCAGAGAGGTGAACGGCCTCTCCCCAGTGTGACTTCGCTTGTGTATCAGCAGGTGGGATAATTGTGTGAATCTCTTCCCACACTCAGAGAGGTGAACAGCCTCTCCTCAGTGTGAACTCGTTGGTGTATCACTAGGTGGGATAACTGAGTGAATCTCTACCCACACTCAGAGAGTTGAACGGTCTCTCCCCAGTGTGAACTCTTTTGTGCAGCAGCAGGTAGGATAACAGAGGGAATCCCTTCCCACACTCAGAGAGTTGAACGGTCTCTCCCCAGTGTGAACTCACTGGTGTATCAGCAGGTGTGATAACTGAGTGAATCACTTCCCAAACTCAGAGAGGTGAACAGTCCCTCCCCAGTGTGAAATCGCTGGTGTATCAGCAGGTGGGATAACTGAGTGAATCACTTCCCACACTCAGAGAGGTGAACAGTCTCTCCCCAGTGTGAACTCGTTGGTGTATCAGCAGGTGGGATAACTGAGTGAATCCCTTCCCACTCTCAGAGAGGAGAACGGTCTCTCCCCAGTGTGAACTCAGTGGTGTATCAGCAGGTGGGATAATTGAGTGAATCCCTTCCCACATTCAGAGAGGTGAAAAGCCTCTCCCCAGTGTGAACTCTTTTGTGTAGCAGCAGGTAGGATAACAGAGGGAATCCCTTCCCACACTCAGAGAGATGAACAGCCTCTCCCCAGTGTGACCTCGCTGGTGTATCAGCAGGTAGGATAACTGAGTGAATCCCTTCCCAAACTTAGAGAGGTGAACGGCCTCTCCACAGTGTGAACTCACTGGTGTATCAGCGGGTTGGATAACTGAGTGAATCACTTCCCACACTCAGAGAGGTGAACAGCCTCTCCCCAGTGTGAACTCGTTGGTGTATCAGCAGGTGGGATAACTGAGTGAATCTCTTCCCACACTCAGAGAGTTGAACGGTCTCTCCCCAGTGTGAACTCACTGGAGTATCAGCAGGTGGGATAACTGAGTGAATCACTTCCCACACTCAGAGAGGTGAACAGTCTCTCCCCAGTGTGAAATCGCTGGTGTATCAGCGGGTTGGATAACTGAGTGAATCACTTCCCACACTCAGAGAGGTGAACAGCCTCTCCCCAGTGTGAACTCGTTGGTGTATCAGCAGGTGGGAGAACTGAGTGAATCTCTTCCCACACTCAGAGAGGTGAACAGCCTCTCCCCAGTGTGAACTCGTTGGTGTATCACTAGGTGGGATAATTGAGTGAATCTCTACCCACACTCAGAGAGTTGAACGGTCTCTCCCCAGTGTGAACTCACTGGTGTATCAGCAGGTGGGATAATTGAGTGAATCACTTTCCACCCTCAGAGAGGTGAACAGTCTCTCCCCAGTGTGAAATCGCTGGTGTATCAGCAGGTGGGATAACTGAGTGAATCACTTCCCACACTCAGAGAAATGAACAGCCTCTCCCCAGTGTGACCTCGCTGGTGTATCAGCAGGTGGGATAACTGAGTGAATCCCTTCCCACACTCAGAGAGGTGAACGGCCTCTCCCCAGTGTGACTTCGCTTGTGTATCAGCAGGTGGGAGAACAGAGTGAATCCCTTCCCACACTCAGAGAGGTTAACGGCCTTTTCCCAGTGTGACCTCGCATGTGGATCAGCAGGTGGGATAATTGAGTGAATCCCTTCCCACACTCAGAGAAGTGAACGGTCTCTCCCCAGTGTGTACTCACTGGTGTATCATCAGGTGGGATAACTGAGTGAATCCCTTCCCACACTCAGAGAGATGAACAGTCTCTCCCCAGTGTGAACTCACTGGTGGATCAGCAGGTGGGATAACTGAGTGAATCCCTTCCCACACTCAGAGAGGTGAACGGTCTCACAAGAAGTGTGAACTCACTGGTGAATCTGCAGGTGGGATAACTGAGTGAATCCCTTCCCACACTCAGAGAGGTGAACAGACTCTCCCCAGTGTGACCTCGCTAGTGGATCAGCAAGTGGGATAACTGAGTGAATCCCTTCCCACACTCAGACAGGTGAACAGCCTCTCCCCAGTGTGAACTCGTTGGTGTATCAGCAGGTGGGAGAACTGAGTGAATCTCTTCCCACACTCAGAGAGGTGAACAGCCTCTCCCCAGTGTGAACTCGTTGGTGTATCACTAGGTGGGATAATTGAGTGAATCTCTACCCACACTCAGAGAGTTGAACGGTCTCTCCCCAGTGTGAACTCACTGGTGTATCAGCAGGTGGGATAATTGAGTGAATCACTTTCCACCCTCAGAGAGGTGAACAGTCTCTCCCCAGTGTGAAATCGCTGGTGTATCAGCAGGTGGGATAACTGAGTGAATCACTTCCCACACTCAGAGAAATGAACAGACTCTCCCCTGTGTGACCTCGCTGGTGTATCAGCAGGTGGGATAACTGAGTGAATCTCTTCCCACATTCAGAGAGGTGAACGGCCTCTCCCCAGTGTGACTTCGCTTGTGTATCAGCAGGTGGGAGAATTGAGTGAATCCCTTCCCACACTCAGACAGGTGAACGGTCTCTCCCCAGTGTGAACTCGCTGGTGTATCAACAGGTGGGATAATTGAGTGAATCTCTTCCCACACTCAGAGAGGTGAACGGTCTCTCCCCAGTGTGAACTCGCTGGTGTATCAGTAGGTGGGATAATTGTGTGAATCCCTTCCCACACTCAGAGAGGTGAACGGTCTCTCCCCAGTGTGAACTCGCTGGTGTATCAGTAGGTGGGATAACTGAGTGAATCCCTTCCCACTCTCAGAGAGGTGGACGGTCTCTCCCCAGTGTGAACTCAGTGGTATATCAGCAGGTGGGATAATTGAGTGAATCCCTTCCCACATTCAGAGAGGTGAAAAGCCTCTTCCCAGTGTGAACTCTTTTGTGTAGCAGCAGGTAGGATAACAGAGGGAATCCCTTCCCACACTCAGAAATGTGAACTGTTTCCCCGCAGTGTGACCTCGCTGGTGGATCAGCAGTTAGCATAACTGAGTGAATCCCTTCCCACACTCAGAGAGGTGAACGGTCTCTCCCCAGTGTGAACTCGTTGGTGTATCACTAGGTGTGATAACTGAGTGAATCTCTACCCTCACTCAGAGAGTTGAACGGTCTCTCCCCAGTGTGAACTCACTGGTGTATCAGGAGGTGGGATAACTGAGTGAATCGCTTCCCACACTCAGAGAGGTGAACGGCCTCTCCCCAGTGTGACTTCGCTTGTGTATCAGCAGGTGGGATAATTGTGTGAATCTCTTCCCACACTCAGAGAGGTGAACAGCCTCTCCTCAGTGTGAACTCGTTGGTGTATCACTAGGTGGGATAACTGAGTGAATCTCTACCCACACTCAGAGAGTTGAACGGTCTCTCCCCAGTGTGAACTCACTGGTGTATCAGCAGGTGGGATAACTGAGTGAATCGCTTCCCACACTCAGAGAGGTGAACGGCCTCTCCCCAGTGTGACTTCGCTTGTGTATCAGCAGGTGGGATAACTGAGTGAATCCCTTCCCACACTCAGAGAGGTTGACGGCCTTTTCCCAGTGTGACCTCGCTGGTGGATCAGCAGGTAGGATAACTGAGTGAATCCCTTCCCACACTCAGAGAGGTGAACGGTCTCTCCCCAGTGTGAACTCGCTGGTGTATCAGCAGGTGGGATAATTGAGTGAATCCCTTCCCACACTCAGAGAGGTGAACGGACACTCCCCAGTGTGAACTCGCTGGTGTATCAGTAGGTGGGATAATTGAGTGAATCTCTTCCCACACTCAGAGAGGTGAACGGTCTCTCCCCAGTGTGAACTCGCTGGTGTATCAGTAGGTGGGATAACTGAGTGAATCCCTTCCCACTCTCAGAGAGGTGAACGGTCTCTCCCCAGTGTGAACTCAGTGGTGTATCAGCAGGTGGGATAATTGAGTGAATCCCTTCCCACATTCAGAGAGGTGAAAAGCCTCTCCCCAGTGTGAACTCTTTTGTGCAGCAGCAGGTAGGATAACAGAGGGAATCCCTTCCCACACTCAGAGAGTTGAACGGTCTCTCCCCAGTGTGAACTCACTGGTGTATCAGCAGGTGTGATAACTGAGTGAATCACTTCCCACACTCAGAGAGGTGAACAGTCTCTCCCCAGTGTGAAATCGCTGGTGTATCAGCAGGTGGGATAACTGAGTGAATCACTTCCCACACTCAGAGAGGTGAACAGTCTCTCCCCAGTGTGAACTCGTTGGTGTATCAGCAGGTGGGATAACTGAGTGAATCCCTTCCCACTCTCAGAGAGGTGAACGGTCTCTCCCCAGTGTGAACTCAGTGGTGTATCAGCAGGTGGGATAATTGAGTGAATCCCTTCCCACATTCAGAGAGGTGAAAAGCCTCTCCCCAGTGTGAACTCTTTTGTGTAGCAGCAGGTAGGATAACAGAGGGAATCCCTTCCCACACTCAGAGAGATGAACAGCCTCTCCCCAGTGTGACCTCGCTGGTGTATCAGCAGGTAGGATAACTGAGTGAATCACTTCCCACACTCAGAGAGGTGAACAGCCTATCCCCAGTGTGAACTCGTTGGTGTAGCAGCAGGTAGGATAACAGAGGGAATCCCTTCCCACACTCAGAAATGTGAACTGTTTCCCCGCAGTGTGACCTCGCTGGTGGATCAGCAGTTAGCATAACTGAGTGAATCCCTTCCCACACTCAGAGAGGTGAACGGTCTCTCCCCAGTGTGAACTCGCTGGTGTATCAGCAGGTGGGATAATTGAGTGAATCCCTTCCCACACTCAGAGAGGTGAACGGACACTCCCCAGTGTGAACTCGCTGGTGTATCAGTAGGTGGGATAATTGAGTGAATCTCTTCCCACACTCAGAGAGGTGAACGGTCACTCCCCAGTGTGAACTCGCTGGTGTATCAGTAGGTGGGATAACTGAGTGAATCCCTTCCCACTCTCAGAGAGGTGAACGGTCTCTCCCCAGTGTGAACTCAGTGGTGTATCAGCAGGTGGGATAATTGAGTGAATCCCTTCCCACATTCAGAGAGGTGAAAAGCCTCTCCCCATGGTGAACTCTTTTGTGCAGCAGCAGGTAGGATAACAGAGGGAATCCCTTCCCACACTCAGAGAGTTGAACGGTCTCTCCCCAGTGTGAACTCACTGGTGTATCAGCAGGTGTGATAACTGAGTAAATCACTTCCCACACTCAGAGAGGTGAACAGTCCCTCCCCAGTGTGAAATCGCTGGTGTATCAGCAGGTGGGATAACTGAGTGAATCACTTCCCACACTCAGAGAGGTGAATAGTCTCTCCCCAGTGTGAACTCGTTGGTGTATCAGCAGGTGGGATAACTGAGTGAATCCCTTCCCACTCTCAGAGAGGTGAACGGTCTCTCCCCAGTGTGAACTCAGTGGTGTATCAGCAGGTGGGATAATTGAGTGAATCCCTTCCCACATTCAGAGAGGTGAAAAGCCTCTCCCCAGTGTGAACTCTTTTGTGTAGCAGCAGGTAGGATAACAGAGGGAATCCCTTCCCACACTCAGAGAGATGAACAGCCTCTCCCCAGTGTGACCTCGCTGGTGTATCAGCAGGTAGGATAACTGAGTGAATCCCTTCCCAAACTTAGAGAGGTGAACGGCCTCTCCACAGTGTGAACTCACTGGTGTATCAGCGGGTTGGATAACTGAGTGAATCATTTCCCACACTCAGAGAGGTGAACAGCCTCTCCCCAGTGTGAACTCGTTGGTGTATCAGCAGGTGGGATAACTGAGTGAATCTCTTCCCACACTCAGAGAGTTGAACGGTCTCTCCCCAGTGTGAACTCACTGGAGTATCAGCAGGTGGGATAACTGAGTGAATCACTTTCCACCCTCAGAGAGGTGAACAGTCTCTCCCCAGTGTGAAATCGCTGGTGTATCAGCAGGTGGGATAACTGAGTGAATCCCTTCCCACACTCAGAGAGGTTAACGGCCTTTTCCCAGTGTGACCTCGCATGTGGATCAGCAGGTGGGATAATTGAGTGAATCCCTTCCCACACTCAGAGAAGTGAACGGTCTCTCCCCAGTGTGTACTCACTGGTGTATCATCAGGTGGGATAACTGAGTGAATCCCTTCCCACACTCAGAGAGGTGAACAGTCTCTCCCCAGTGTGAACTCACTGGTGGATCAGCAGGTGGGATAACTGAGTGAATCCCTTCCCACACTCAGAGAGGTGAACGGTCTCTCACCAGTGTGAACTCACTGGTGAATCTGCAGGTGGGATAACTGAGTGAATCCCTTCCCACACTCAGAGAGGTGAACGGCCTCTCCCCAGTGTGACCTCGCTAGTGGATCAGCAAGTGGGATAACTGAGTGAATCCCTTCCCACACTCAGACAGGTGAACAGTCTCTCCCAGGTGTGAACTCGCTGGTGTATCAGCAGGTGGGATAATTGAGTGAATCCCTTCCCACACTCAGAGAGGTGAACGGTCTCTCCCCAGTTTGAACTCGCTGGTGTATCAGCAGGTGGGATAACTGAGTGAATCCCTTCCAACACTCAGAGAGGTGAACGGCCTCTCTCCAGTGTGAACTCACTGGCGTATCAGCAGGTGGGATAACTGAGTGAATCCCTTCCCACACGCAGAGAGGTGAACAGTCTCTCCCCAGTGTGAACACTTTGGTGTATCAGCAGGTGGGATAACTGAGTGAATCTCTTCCCACACTCAGAGAGTTGAACGGTCTCTCCCCAGTGTGAACTCACTGGTGTATCAGCAGGTGGGATAACTGAGTGAATCACTTCCCACACTCAGAGAGGTGAACGGTCTCTCCCCAGTGTGAACTCACTGGTGTATCAGCAGGTGGGATAACTGAGTGAATCACTTCCCACACTCAGAGAGGTGAACAGTCTCTCCCCAGTGTGAACTCTTTTGTGTAGCAGCAGGTAGGATAACAGAGGGAATGCCTTCCCACACTCAGAGAGGTGAACAGCCTCTCCCCAGTGTGACCTCGCTGGTGTATCAGCAGGTAGGATAACTGAATGAATCCCTTCCCAAACTTAGAGAGGTGAACGGTCTCTCCCCAGTGTGACCTCGCTGGTGTATCAGCAGGTGGGGTAACTGAGTGAATCCCTTCCCACACTCAGAGAGGTGAACTGCCTCTCCCCAGTTTGAACTCACTGGTGTATCAGTAGGTAGGATAACTGAGTGAATCCCTTCCCGCACTCAGAGAGGTGAACGGTCTCTCCCCAGTGTGACCTCGCTGGTGTATCAGCAGTTGGGATAACTGAGTGAATCCCTTCCCACACTCAGAGAGGTGAACGGCCTCTCCCCAGTGTGACTTCGCTTGTGTATCAGCAGGTGGGAGAAATGAGTGAATCCCTTCCCACACTCAGAGAGGTGAACGGTCTCTCCCCAGTGTGAACTCAGTGGTGAATCTGCAGGTGGGATAACTGAGTGAATCCCTTCCCACACTCAGAGAGGTTAACGGCCTCTCCCCAGTGTGACCTCGCTGGTGGATCAGCAGGTAGGACAACTGAGTGAATCCCTTCCCACACTCAGAGAGGTGAACGGCCTCTTCCCAATGTGAACTCACTGGCGTATCAGCAGGTGGGATAACTGAGTGAATCCCTTCCCACACTCAGAGAGGTGAACAGCCTCTCCCCAGTGTTAACTCAATGGTGTATCAGCAGTGGGATAACTGAGTGAATCTCTTCCCACACTCAGAGAGGTGAATGGTCTCTCCCCAGTGTGAACTCACTGGTGAATCTGCAGGTGGGATAACTGAGTGAATCCCTTCCAACACTCAGAGAGGTGAACGGCCTCTCCCCAGTGTGAACTCGCTGGTGTATCAGCAGTTGGGATAATTGAGTGAATCCCTTCCCACGCTCAGAGAGGTGAACGGTCTCTCCCCAGTGTGACCTCGCTGGTGTATCAGCAGGTGGGATAATTGAGTGAATCCCTTCCCACGCTCAGAGAGGTGAACGGTCTCTCCCCAGTGTGAACTTGCTGGTGTATCAGTAGGTGGGATAACTGAGTGAATCTCTTCCCACACTCAGAGAGTTGAACGGTCTCTCCCCAGTGTGAACTCACTGGAGTATCAGCAGGTGGGATAACTGAGTGAATCACTTTCCACCCTCAGAGAGGTGAACAGTCTCTCCCCAGTGTGAAATCGCTGGTGTATCAGCAGGTGGGATAACTGAGTGAATCACTTCCCACACTCAGAGAAATGAACAGCCTCTCCCCAGTGTGACCTCGCTGGTGTATCAGCAGGTGGGATAACTGAGTGAATCCCTTCCCACACTCAGAGAGGTGAACGGTCTCTCACCAGTGTGAACTCACTGGTGAATCTGCAGGTGGGATAACTGAGTGAATCCCTTCCCACACTAAGAGAGGTTAACGGCCTTTTCCCAGTGTGACCTCGCATGTGGATCAGCAGGTGGGATAATTGAGTGAATCCCTTCCCACACTCAGAGAAGTGAACGGTCTCTCCCCAGTGTGTACTCACTGGTGTATCATCAGGTGGGATAACTGAGTGAATCCCTTCCCACACTCAGAGAGGTGAACAGTCTCTCCCCAGTGTGAACTCACTGGTGGATCAGCAGGTGGGATAACTGAGTGAATCCCTTCCCACACTCAGAGAGGTGAACGGTCTCTCACCAGTGTGAACTCACTGGTGAATCTGCAGGTGGGATAACTGAGTGAATCCCTTCCCACACTCAGAGAGGTGAACGGCCTATCCCCAGTGTGACCTCGCTAGTGGATCAGCAAGTGGGATAACTGAGTGAATCCCTTCCCACACTCAGACAGGTGAACAGTCTCTCCCAGGTGTGAACTCGCTGGTGTATCAGCAGGTGGGATAATTGAGTGAATCCCTTCCCACACTCAGAGAGGTGAACGGTCTCTCCCCAGTTTGAACTCGCTGGTGTATCAGCAGGTGGGATAACTGAGTGAATCCCTTCCAACACTCAGAGAGGTGAACGGCCTCTCTCCAGTGTGAACTCACTGGCGTATCAGCAGGTGGGATAACTGAGTGAATCCCTTCCCACACGCAGAGAGGTGAACAGTCTCTCCCCAGTGTGAACACTTTGGTGTATCAGCAGGTGGGATAACTGAGTGAATCTCTTCCCACACTCAGAGAGTTGAACGGTCTCTCCCCAGTGTGAACTCACTGGTGTATCAGCAGGTGGGATAACTGAGTGAATCACTTCCCACACTCAGAGAGGTGAACGGTCTCTCCCCAGTGTGAACTCACTGGTGTATCAGCAGGTGGGATAACTGAGTGAATCACTTCCCACACTCAGAGAGGTGAACAGTCTCTCCCCAGTGTGAACTCTTTTGTGTAGCAGCAGGTAGGATAACAGAGGGAATGCCTTCCCACACTCAGAGAGGTGAACAGCCTCTCCCCAGTGTGACCTCGCTGGTGTATCAGCAGGTAGGATAACTGAATGAATCCCTTCCCAAACTTAGAGAGGTGAACGGTCTCTCCCCAGTGTGACCTCGCTGGTGTATCAGCAGGTGGGGTAACTGAGTGAATCCCTTCCCACACTCAGAGAGGTGAACTGCCTCTCCCCAGTTTGAACTCACTGGTGTATCAGTAGGTAGGATAACTGAGTGAATCCCTTCCCGCACTCAGAGAGGTGAACGGTCTCTCCCCAGTGTGACCTCGCTGGTGTATCAGCAGTTGGGATAACTGAGTGAATCCCTTCCCACACTCAGAGAGGTGAACGGCCTCTCCCCAGTGTGACTTCGCTTGTGTATCAGCAGGTGGGAGAAATGAGTGAATCCCTTCCCACACTCAGAGAGGTGAACGGTCTCTCCCCAGTGTGAACTCAGTGGTGAATCTGCAGGTGGGATAACTGTGTGAATCCCTTCCCACACTCAGAGAGGTTAACGGCCTCTCCCCAGTGTGACCTCGCTGGTGGATCAGCAGGTAGGACAACTGAGTGAATCCCTTCCCACACTCAGAGAGGTGAACGGCCTCTTCCCAATGTGAACTCACTGGCGTATCAGCAGGTGGGATAACTGAGTGAATCCCTTCCCACACTCAGAGAGGTGAACAGCCTCTCCCCAGTGTTAACTCAATGGTGTATCAGCAGTGGGATAACTGAGTGAATCTCTTCCCACACTCAGAGAGGTGAATGGTCTCTCCCCAGTGTGAACTCACTGGTGAATCTGCAGGTGGGATAACTGAGTGAATCCCTTCCAACACTCAGAGAGGTGAACGGCCTCTCCCCAGTGTGAACTCGCTGGTGTATCAGCAGGTGGGATAATTGAGTGAATCCCTTCCCACGCTCAGAGAGGTGAACGGTCTCTCCCCAGTGTGAACTTGCTGGTGTATCAGTAGGTGGGATAACTGAGTGAATCCCTTCCCACACTCAGAGAGCTTAACGGCCTCTCCCCAGTGTGACCTCGCTGGTGGATCAGCAGGTTGGATAACTGAGTCAATCCCTTCCCACACTCAGAGAGTTGAACGGCCTCTCCCCAGTGTGAACTCACTGGTGTATCAGCAGCTGGGATAACTGAGTCAATCCCTTCCCACACTCAGAGAAGTGAACAGTCTCTCCTCAGTGTGAACTCACTGGTGTATCAGTAGGTGGGATAATTGAGTGAATCCCTTCCCACACTCAGAGAGGTGAACGGCCTCTCCCCAGTGTGACCTCGCTAGTGGATCAGCAAGTGGGATAACTGAGTGAAGCCCTTCCCACACTCAGAGAGGTGAACGGTCTGTCCCCAGTGTGAACTCGCTGGTGTATCAGCAGGTGGGATAATTGAGTGAAACCCTTCCCACACTCAGAGAGGTGAACAGTCTCTCCCCAGTGTGAACTCGCTGGTGTATCAGTAGGTGGGATAACTGAGTGAACCCCTTCCCACTCTCAGAGAGGTGAACGGTCTCTCCCCAGTGTGAACTCAGTGGTGAATCTGCAGGTGGGATAACTGAGTGAATCCCTTCCCACACTCAGAGAGTTGAACGGCCTCTCCCCAGTGTGAACTCACTGGTATATCAGCAGGTGGGATAATTGAGTGAATCCCTTCCCACACTCAGAGAGGAGAACGGTCTCTCCCCAGTTTGAACTCGCTGGTGTATCAGCAGGTGGGATAATTGAGTGAATCCCTTCCCACACTCAGAGAGGTGAACGGTCTCTCCCCAGTGTGAACTCGCTGGTGTATCAGTAGGTGGGATAATTGAGTGAATCCCTTCCCACACTCAGAGAGGTGAACGGCCTCTCCACAGTGTGACCTCGCTAGTGGATCAGCAAGTGGGATAACTGAGTGAATCACTTCCCACACTCAGACAGGTGAACAGTCTCACCCCAGTGTGACCTCGCTAGTGGATCAGCAAGTGGGATAA
This sequence comes from Pristiophorus japonicus, assembly GCF_044704955.1. NCBI lineage: Eukaryota > Metazoa > Chordata > Chondrichthyes > Pristiophoridae > Pristiophorus > Pristiophorus japonicus. The sequence goes on from NW_027254767.1 coordinate 25,990, forward strand.
CTGAGTGAATCCCTTCCCACACTCAGACAGGTGAACAGCCTCTCCCCAGTGTGAACTCGTTGGTGTATCAGCAGGTGGGAGAACTGAGTGAATCTCTTCCCACACTCAGAGAGGTGAACAGCCTCTCCCCAGTGTGAACTCGTTGGTGTATCACTAGGTGGGATAATTGAGTGAATCTCTACCCACACTCAGAGAGTTGAACGGTCTCTCCCCAGTGTGAACTCACTGGTGTATCAGCAGGTGGGATAATTGAGTGAATCACTTTCCACCCTCAGAGAGGTGAACAGTCTCTCCCCAGTGTGAAATCGCTGGTGTATCAGCAGGTGGGATAACTGAGTGAATCACTTCCCACACTCAGAGAAATGAACAGACTCTCCCCTGTGTGACCTCGCTGGTGTATCAGCAGGTGGGATAACTGAGTGAATCTCTTCCCACATTCAGAGAGGTGAACGGCCTCTCCCCAGTGTGACTTCGCTTGTGTATCAGCAGGTGGGAGAATTGAGTGAATCCCTTCCCACACTCAGACAGGTGAACGGTCTCTCCCCAGTGTGAACTCGCTGGTGTATCAACAGGTGGGATAATTGAGTGAATCTCTTCCCACACTCAGAGAGGTGAACGGTCTCTCCCCAGTGTGAACTCGCTGGTGTATCAGTAGGTGGGATAATTGTGTGAATCCCTTCCCACACTCAGAGAGGTGAACGGTCTCTCCCCAGTGTGAACTCGCTGGTGTATCAGTAGGTGGGATAACTGAGTGAATCCCTTCCCACTCTCAGAGAGGTGAACGGTCTCTCCCCAGTGTGAACTCAGTGGTATATCAGCAGGTGGGATAATTGAGTGAATCCCTTCCCACATTCAGAGAGGTGAAAAGCCTCTTCCCAGTGTGAACTCTTTTGTGTAGCAGCAGGTAGGATAACAGAGGGAATCCCTTCCCACACTCAGAAATGTGAACTGTTTCCCCGCAGTGTGACCTCGCTGGTGGATCAGCAGTTAGCATAACTGAGTGAATCCCTTCCCACACTCAGAGAGGTGAACGGTCTCTCCCCAGTGTGAACTCGTTGGTGTATCACTAGGTGTGATAACTGAGTGAATCTCTACCCTCACGCAGAGAGTTGAACGGTCTCTCCCCAGTGTGAACTCACTGGTGTATCAGGAGGTGGGATAACTGAGTGAATCGCTTCCCACACTCAGAGAGGTGAACGGCCTCTCCCCAGTGTGACTTCGCTTGTGTATCAGCAGGTGGGATAATTGTGTGAATCTCTTCCCACACTCAGAGAGGTGAACAGCCTCTCCTCAGTGTGAACTCGTTGGTGTATCACTAGTTGGGATAACTGAGTGAATCTCTACCCACACTCAGAGAGTTGAACGGTCTCTCCCCAGTGTGAACTCACTGGTGTATCAGCAGGTGGGATAACTGAGTGAATCCCTTCCCACACTCAGAGAGGTGAACGGTCTCTCCCCAGTGTGAACTCGCTGGTGTATCAGCAGGTGGGATAATTGAGTGAATCCCTTCCCACACTCAGAGAGGTGAACGGACACTCCCCAGTGTGAACTCGCTGGTGTATCAGTAGGTGGGATAATTGAGTGAATCTCTTCCCACACTCAGAGAGGTGAACGGTCTCTCCCCAGTGTGAACTCGCTGGTGTATCAGTAGGTGGGATAACTGAGTGAATCCCTTCCCACTCTCAGAGAGGTGAACGGTCTCTCCCCAGTGTGAACTCAGTGGTGTATCAGCAGGTGGGATAATTGAGTGAATCCCTTCCCACATTCAGAGAGGTGAAAAGCCTCTCCCCAGTGTGAACTCTTTTGTGCAGCAGCAGGTAGGATAACAGAGGGAATCCCTTCCCACACTCAGAGAGTTGAACGGTCTCTCCCCAGTGTGAACTCACTGGTGTATCAGCAGGTGTGATAACTGAGTGAATCACTTCCCACACTCAGAGAGGTGAACAGTCTCTCCCCAGTGTGAAATCGCTGGTGTATCAGCAGGTGGGATAACTGAGTGAATCACTTCCCACACTCAGAGAGGTGAACAGTCTCTCCCCAGTGTGAACTCGTTGGTGTATCAGCAGGTGGGATAACTGAGTGAATCCCTTCCCACTCTCAGAGAGGTGAACGGTCTCTCCCCAGTGTGAACTCAGTGGTGTATCAGCAGGTGGGATAATTGAGTGAATCCCTTCCCACATTCAGAGAGGTGAAAAGCCTCTCCCCAGTGTGAACTCTTTTGTGTAGCAGCAGGTAGGATAACAGAGGGAATCCCTTCCCACACTCAGAGAGATGAACAGCCTCTCCCCAGTGTGACCTCGCTGGTGGATCAGTAGGTGGGATAATTGAGTGAATCCCTTCCCACACTCAGAGAGGTGAACGGCCTCTCCCCAGTGTGACCTCGCTAGTGGATCAGCAAGTGGGATAACTGAGTGAAGCCCTTCCCACACTCAGAGAGGTGAACGGTCTGTCCCCAGTGTGAACTCGCTGGTGTATCAGCAGGTGGGATAATTGAGTGAAACCCTTCCCACACTCAGAGAGGTGAACAGTCTCTCCCCAGTGTGAACTCGCTGGTGTATCAGTAGGTGGGATAACTGAGTGAACCCCTTCCCACTCTCAGAGAGGTGAACGGTCTCTCCCCAGTGTGAACTCAGTGGTGAATCTGCAGGTGGGATAACTGAGTGAATCCCTTCCCACACTCAGAGAGTTGAACGGCCTCTCCCCAGTGTGAACTCACTGGTATATCAGCAGGTGGGATAATTGAGTGAATCCCTTCCCACACTCAGAGAGGAGAACGGTCTCTCCCCAGTTTGAACTCGCTGGTGTATCAGCAGGTGGGATAATTGAGTGAATCCCTTCCCACACTCAGAGAGGTGAACGGTCTCTCCCCAGTGTGAACTCGCTGGTGTATCAGTAGGTGGGATAATTGAGTGAATCCCTTCCCACACTCAGAGAGGTGAACGGCCTCTCCACAGTGTGACCTCGCTAGTGGATCAGCAAGTGGGATAACTGAGTGAATCACTTCCCACACTCAGACAGGTGAACAGTCTCACCCCAGTGTGACCTCGCTAGTGGATCAGCAAGTGGGATAACTGAGTGAATCCCTTCCCACACTCAGACAGGTGAACAGCCTCTCCCCAGTGTGAACTCGTTGGTGTATCAGCAGGTGGGAGAACTGAGTGAATCTCTTCCCACACTCAGAGAGGTGAACAGCCTCTCCCCAGTGTGAACTCGTTGGTGTATCACTAGGTGGGATAATTGAGTGAATCTCTACCCACACTCAGAGAGTTGAACGGTCTCTCCCCAGTGTGAACTCACTGGTGTATCAGCAGGTGGGATAATTGAGTGAATCACTTTCCACCCTCAGAGAGGTGAACAGTCTCTCCCCAGTGTGAAATCGCTGGTGTATCAGCAGGTGGGATAACTGAGTGAATCACTTCCCACACTCAGAGAAATGAACAGACTCTCCCCTGTGTGACCTCGCTGGTGTATCAGCAGGTGGGATAACTGAGTGAATCTCTTCCCACATTCAGAGAGGTGAACGGCCTCTCCCCAGTGTGACTTCGCTTGTGTATCAGCAGGTGGGAGAATTGAGTGAATCCCTTCCCACACTCAGACAGGTGAACGGTCTCTCCCCAGTGTGAACTCGCTGGTGTATCAACAGGTGGGATAATTGAGTGAATCTCTTCCCACACTCAGAGAGGTGAACGGTCTCTCCCCAGTGTGAACTCGCTGGTGTATCAGTAGGTGGGATAATTGTGTGAATCCCTTCCCACACTCAGAGAGGTGAACGGTCTCTCCCCAGTGTGAACTCGCTGGTGTATCAGTAGGTGGGATAACTGAGTGAATCCCTTCCCACTCTCAGAGAGGTGAACGGTCTCTCCCCAGTGTGAACTCAGTGGTATATCAGCAGGTGGGATAATTGAGTGAATCCCTTCCCACATTCAGAGAGGTGAAAAGCCTCTTCCCAGTGTGAACTCTTTTGTGTAGCAGCAGGTAGGATAACAGAGGGAATCCCTTCCCACACTCAGAAATGTGAACTGTTTCCCCGCAGTGTGACCTCGCTGGTGGATCAGCAGTTAGCATAACTGAGTGAATCCCTTCCCACACTCAGAGAGGTGAACGGTCTCTCCCCAGTGTGAACTCGTTGGTGTATCACTAGGTGTGATAACTGAGTGAATCTCTACCCTCACTCAGAGAGTTGAACGGTCTCTCCCCAGTGTGAACTCACTGGTGTATCAGGAGGTGGGATAACTGAGTGAATCGCTTCCCACACTCAGAGAGGTGAACGGCCTCTCCCCAGTGTGACTTCGCTTGTGTATCAGCAGGTGGGATAATTGTGTGAATCTCTTCCCACACTCAGAGAGGTGAACAGCCTCTCCTCAGTGTGAACTCGTTGGTGTATCACTAGGTGGGATAACTGAGTGAATCTCTACCCACACTCAGAGAGTTGAACGGTCTCTCCCCAGTGTGAACTCACTGGTGTATCAGCAGGTGGGATAACTGAGTGAATCCCTTCCCACACTCAGAGAGGTGAACGGTCTCTCCCCAGTGTGAACTCGCTGGTGTATCAGCAGGTGGGATAATTGAGTGAATCCCTTCCCACACTCAGAGAGGTGAACGGACACTCCCCAGTGTGAACTCGCTGGTGTATCAGTAGGTGGGATAATTGAGTGAATCTCTTCCCACACTCAGAGAGGTGAACGGTCTCTCCCCAGTGTGAACTCGCTGGTGTATCAGTAGGTGGGATAACTGAGTGAATCCCTTCCCACTCTCAGAGAGGTGAACGGTCTCTCCCCAGTGTGAACTCAGTGGTGTATCAGCAGGTGGGATAATTGAGTGAATCCCTTCCCACATTCAGAGAGGTGAAAAGCCTCTCCCCAGTGTGAACTCTTTTGTGCAGCAGCAGGTAGGATAACAGAGGGAATCCCTTCCCACACTCAGAGAGTTGAACGGTCTCTCCCCAGTGTGAACTCACTGGTGTATCAGCAGGTGTGATAACTGAGTGAATCACTTCCCACACTCAGAGAGGTGAACAGTCTCTCCCCAGTGTGAAATCGCTGGTGTATCAGCAGGTGGGATAACTGAGTGAATCACTTCCCACACTCAGAGAGGTGAACAGTCTCTCCCCAGTGTGAACTCGTTGGTGTATCAGCAGGTGGGATAACTGAGTGAATCCCTTCCCACTCTCAGAGAGGTGAACGGTCTCTCCCCAGTGTGAACTCAGTGGTGTATCAGCAGGTGGGATAATTGAGTGAATCCCTTCCCACATTCAGAGAGGTGAAAAGCCTCTCCCCAGTGTGAACTCTTTTGTGTAGCAGCAGGTAGGATAACAGAGGGAATCCCTTCCCACACTCAGAGAGATGAACAGCCTCTCCCCAGTGTGACCTCGCTGGTGTATCAGCAGGTAGGATAACTGAGTGAATCACTTCCCACACTCAGAGAGGTGAACAGCCTATCCCCAGTTGAACTCGTTGGTGTAGCAGCAGGTAGGATAACAGAGGGAATCCCTTCCCACACTCAGAAATGTGAACTGTTTCCCCGCAGTGTGACCTCGCTGGTGGATCAGCAGTTAGCATAACTGAGTGAATCCCTTCCCACACTCAGAGAGGTGAACGGTCTCTCCCCAGTGTGAACTCGCTGGTGTATCAGCAGGTGGGATAATTGAGTGAATCCCTTCCCACACTCAGAGAGGTGAACGGACACTCCCCAGTGTGAACTCGCTGGTGTATCAGTAGGTGGGATAATTGAGTGAATCTCTTCCCACACTCAGAGAGGTGAACGGTCTCTCCCCAGTGTGAACTCGCTGGTGTATCAGTAGGTGGGATAACTGAGTGAATCCCTTCCCACTCTCAGAGAGGTGAACGGTCTCTCCCCAGTGTGAACTCAGTGGTGTATCAGCAGGTGGGATAATTGAGTGAATCCCTTCCCACATTCAGAGAGGTGAAAAGCCTCTCCCCATGGTGAACTCTTTTGTGCAGCAGCAGGTAGGATAACAGAGGGAATCCCTTCCCACACTCAGAGAGTTGAACGGTCTCTCCCCAGTGTGAACTCACTGGTGTATCAGCAGGTGTGATAACTGAGTGAATCACTTCCCACACTCAGAGAGGTGAACAGTCCCTCCCCAGTGTGAAATCGCTGGTGTATCAGCAGGTGGGATAACTGAGTGAATCACTTCCCACACTCAGAGAGGTGAACAGTCTCTCCCCAGTGTGAACTCGTTGGTGTATCAGCAGGTGGGATAACTGAGTGAATCCCTTCCCACTCTCAGAGAGGTGAACGGTCTCTCCCCAGTGTGAACTCAGTGGTGTATCAGCAGGTGGGATAATTGAGTGAATCCCTTCCCACATTCAGAGAGGTGAAAAGCCTCTCCCCAGTGTGAACTCTTTTGTGTAGCAGCAGGTAGGATAACAGAGGGAATCCCTTCCCACACTCAGAGAGATGAACAGCCTCTCCCCAGTGTGACCTCGCTGGTGTATCAGCAGGTAGGATAACTGAGTAAATCCCTTCCCAAACTTAGAGAGGTGAACGGCCTCTCCACAGTGTGAACTCACTGGTGTATCAGCGGGTTGGATAACTGAGTGAATCACTTCCCACACTCAGAGAGGTGAACAGCCTCTCCCCAGTGTGAACTCGTTGGTGTATCAGCAGGTGGGATAACTGAGTGAATCTCTTCCCACACTCAGAGAGTTGAACGGTCTCTCCCCAGTGTGAACTCACTGGAGTATCAGCAGGTGGGATAACTGAGTGAATCACTTTCCACCCTCAGAGAGGTGAACAGTCTCTCCCCAGTGTGAAATCGCTGGTGTATCAGCAGGTGGGATAACTGAGTGAATCCCTTCCCACACTCAGAGAGGTGAACGGTCTCTCACCAGTGTGAACTCACTGGTGAATCTGCAGGTGGGATAACTGAGTGAATCCCTTCCCACACTCAGAGAGGTTAACGGCCTTTTCCCAGTGTGACCTCGCATGTGGATCAGCAGGTGGGATAATTGAGTGAATCCCTTCCCACACTCAGAGAAGTGAACGGTCTCTCCCCAGTGTGTACTCACTGGTGTATCATCAGGTGGGATAACTGAGTGAATCCCTTCCCACACTCAGAGAGGTGAACAGTCTCTCCCCAGTGTGAACTCACTGGTGGATCAGCAGGTGGGATAACTGAGTGAATCCCTTCCCACACTCAGAGAGGTGAACGGTCTCTCACCAGTGTGAACTCACTGGTGAATCTGCAGGTGGGATAACTGAGTGAATCCCTTCCCACACTCAGAGAGGTGAACGGCCTCTCCCCAGTGTGACCTCGCTAGTGGATCAGCAAGTGGGATAACTGAGTGAATCCCTTCCCACACTCAGACAGGTGAACAGTCTCTCCCAGGTGTGAACTCGCTGGTGTATCAGCAGGTGGGATAATTGAGTGAATCCCTTCCCACACTCAGAGAGGTGAACGGTCTCTCCCCAGTTTGAACTCGCTGGTGTATCAGCAGGTGGGATAACTGAGTGAATCCCTTCCAACACTCAGAGAGGTGAACGGCCTCTCTCCAGTGTGAACTCACTGGCGTATCAGCAGGTGGGATAACTGAGTGAATCCCTTCCCACACGCAGAGAGGTGAACAGTCTCTCCCCAGTGTGAACACTTTGGTGTATCAGCAGGTGGGATAACTGAGTGAATCTCTTCCCACACTCAGAGAGTTGAACGGTCTCTCCCCAGTGTGAACTCACTGGTGTATCAGCAGGTGGGATAACTGAGTGAATCACTTCCCACACTCAGAGAGGTGAACGGTCTCTCCCCAGTGTGAACTCACTGGTGTATCAGCAGGTGGGATAACTGAGTGAATCACTTCCCACACTCAGAGAGGTGAACAGTCTCTCCCCAGTGTGAACTCTTTTGTGTAGCAGCAGGTAGGATAACAGAGGGAATGCCTTCCCACACTCAGAGAGGTGAACAGCCTCTCCCCAGTGTGACCTCGCTGGTGTATCAGCAGGTAGGATAACTGAATGAATCCCTTCCCAAACTTAGAGAGGTGAACGGTCTCTCCCCAGTGTGACCTCGCTGGTGTATCAGCAGGTGGGGTAACTGAGTGAATCCCTTCCCACACTCAGAGAGGTGAACTGCCTCTCCCCAGTTTGAACTCACTGGTGTATCAGTAGGTAGGATAACTGAGTGAATCCCTTCCCGCACTCAGAGAGGTGAACGGTCTCTCCCCAGTGTGACCTCGCTGGTGTATCAGCAGTTGGGATAACTGAGTGAATCCCTTCCCACACTCAGAGAGGTGAACGGCCTCTCCCCAGTGTGACCTCGCTGGTGGATCAGCAGGTAGGACAACTGAGTGAATCCCTTCCCACACTCAGAGAGGTGAACGGCCTCTTCCCAATGTGAACTCACTGGCGTATCAGCAGGTGGGATAACTGAGTGAATCCCTTCCCACACTCAGAGAGGTGAACAGCCTCTCCCCAGTGTTAACTCAATGGTGTATCAGCAGTGGGATAACTGAGTGAATCTCTTCCCACACTCAGAGAGGTGAATGGTCTCTCCCCAGTGTGAACTCACTGGTGAATCTGCAGGTGGGATAACTGAGTGAATCCCTTCCAACACTCAGAGAGGTGAACGGCCTCTCCCCAGTGTGAACTCGCTGGTGTATCAGCAGGTGGGATAATTGAGTGAATCCCTTCCCACGCTCAGAGAGGTGAACGGTCTCTCCCCAGTGTGAACTTGCTGGTGTATCAGTAGGTGGGATAACTGAGTGAATCCCTTCCCACACTCAGAGAGCTTAACGGCCTCTCCCCAGTGTGACCTCGCTGGTGGATCAGCAGGTGGGATAACTGAGTCAATCCCTTCCCACACTCAGAGAGTTGAACGGCCTCTCCCCAGTGTGAACTCACTGGTGTATCAGCAGGTGGGATAACTGAGTCAATCCCTTCCCACACTCAGAGAAGTGAACAGTCTCTCCTCAGTGTGAACTCACTGGTGTATCAGTAGGTGGGATAATTGAGTGAATCCCTTCCCACACTCAGAGAGGTGAACGGCCTCTCCCCAGTGTGACCTCGCTAGTGGATCAGCAAGTGGGATAACTGAGTGAAGCCCTTCCCACACTCAGAGAGGTGAACGGTCTGTCCCCAGTGTGAACTCGCTGGTGTATCAGCAGGTGGGATAATTGAGTGAAACCCTTCCCACACTCAGAGAGGTGAACGGTCTCTCCCCAGTGTGAACTCGCTGGTGTATCAGTAGGTGGGATAACTGAGTGAACCCCTTCCCACTCTCAGAGAGGTGAACGGTCTCTCCCCAGTGTGAACTCAGTGGTGAATCTGCAGGTGGGATAACTGAGTGAATCCCTTCCCACACTCAGAGAGTTGAACGGCCTCTCCCCAGTGTGAACTCACTGGTATATCAGCAGGTGGGATAATTGAGTGAATCCCTTCCCACACTCAGAGAGGAGAACGGTCTCTCCCCAGTTTGAACTCGCTGGTGTATCAGCAGGTGGGATAATTGAGTGAATCCCTTCCCACACTCAGAGAGGTGAACGGTCTCTCCCCAGTGTGAACTCGCTGGTGTATCAGTAGGTGGGATAATTGAGTGAATCCCTTCCCACACTCAGAGAGGTGAACGGCCTCTCCACAGTGTGACCTCGCTAGTGGATCAGCAAGTGGGATAACTGAGTGAATCACTTCCCACACTCAGACAGGTGAACAGTCTCACCCCAGTGTGAACTCGCTGGTGTTTCAGCAGGTGGGATAATTGAGTGAATCCCTTCCCACACTCAGAGAGGTGAACAGTCTCTCCCCAGTGTGAACTCGCTGGTGTATCAGCAGGTGGGATAATTGAGTGAATCCCTTCCCACACTCAGAGAGGTGAACGGTCTCTCCCCAGTGTGACCTCGCTAGTGGATCAGCAAGTGGGATAACTGAGTGAATCCCTTCCCACACTCAGAGAGGTGAACAGCCTCTCCCCAGTGTGAACTCAATGGTGTATCAGCAGTGGGATAAATGAGTGAATCCCTTAGTACACTCAGAGAGGTGAACGGTCTCTCCCCAGTGTGACCTCGCTGCTGTATCAGCAGGTGGGGTAACTGAGTGAATCCCTTCCCACACTCAGAGAGGTGAACTGCCTCTCCCCAGTTTGAACTAACTGGTGTATCAGTAGGTAGGATAACTTTGTGAATCCCTTCCCACACTCAGAGAGGTGAACGGTCTCTCCCCAGTGTGACCTCGCTAGTGTATCAGCAGGTGGGATAACTGAGTGAATCCCTTCCCACACTCAGAGAGGTGAACGGCCTCTCCCCAGTGTGGCCTCGCTGGTGTATCAGCAGGTAGGATAACTGAGTGAATCCCTTCCCACACTCAGAGAGGTGAACGGCCTCTCCCCAGTGTGACTTCGCTTGTGTATCAGCAGGTGGGAGAACTGAGTGAATCCCTTCCCACACTCAGAGAGGTGAACGGTCTCTCACCAGTGTGAATTCACTGGTGAATCTGCAGGTGGGATAACTGAGTGAATAACTTCCCACACTCAGAGAGGTTAACGGCCTCTCCCCAGTGTGACCTCGCTGGTGGATCAGCAGGTAGGATAACTGAGTGAATCCCTTCCCACACTCAGAGAGGTGAACGGTCTCTCCCCAGTGTGAACTTGCTGGTGTATCAGTAGGTGGGATAATTGAGTGAATCTCTTCCCACACTCAGAGAGGTGAATGGTCTCTCCCCAGTGTGAACTCGCTGGTGTATCAGTAGGTGGGATAACTGTGTGAATCCCTTCCCACTCTCAGAGAGGTGAACGGTCTCTCCCCAGTGTGAACTCAGTGGTGAATCTGCAGGTGGGATAACTGAGTGAATCCCTTCCCACACTCAGAGAGCTTAACGGCCTCTCCCCAGTGTGAACTCACAGGTGTATCAACAGGTGGCATAACTGAGTGAATCCCTTCCCACACTCAGAGAGGTGAACGGCCTCTCCCCAGTGTGAACTCGCTGGTGTATCAGCAGGTGGGATAATTGAGTGAATCCCTTCCCACACTCAGAGAGGTGAACGGTCTCTCCCCAGTGTGAACTCGCTGGTGTATCAGTAGTTGGGATAATTGAGTGAATCCCTTCCCACACTCAGAGAGGTGAACGGCCTCTCCCCAGTGTGACCTCGCTAGTGGATCAGCAAGTGGGATAACTGAGTGAATCCCTTCCCACACTCAGACAGGTGAACGGTCTCTCCCCAGTGTGAACTCGCTGGTGTATCAGCAGGTGGGATAATTGAGTGAATCCCTTCCCACACTCAGAGAGGTGAACGGTCTCTCCCCAGTTTGAACTCGCTGGTGTATCAGCAGGTGGGATAACTGAGTGAATCCCTTCCAACACTCAGAGAGGCGAACGGCCTCTCCCCAGTGTGAACTCACTGGTGTATCAGCAGGTGGGATAACTGAGTGAATCCCTTCCCACACTCAGAGTGGTGAACGGTCTCTCCCCAGTGTGAACTCGCTGGTGTAACAGCAGGTGGGATAACTGAGTGAATCACTTCCCACACTCAGACAGGTGAACGGTCTCTCCCCAGTGTGAACTCGCTGGTGTATCAGCAGGTGGGATAATTGAGTGAATCCCTTCCCACACTCAGAGAGGTGAACGGTCTCTCCCCAGTTTGAACTCGCTGGTGTATCAGCAGGTGGGATAACTGAGTGAATCCCTTCCAACACTCAGAGAGGCGAACGGCCTCTCCCCAGTGTGAACTCAGTGGTGTATCAGCAGGTGGGATAATTGAGTGAATCCCTTACCACACTCAGAGAGGTGAACGGTCTCTCCCCAGTGTGAACTCGCTGGTGTATCAGCAGGTGGGATAACTGAGTGAATCCCTTCCAACACTCAGAGAGGTGAACGGCCTCCTCCCCAGTGTGAACTCACTGGCGTATCAGCAGATGGGCTAACTGAGTGAATCCCTTCCCACACTCAGAGAGGTGAACAGCCTCTCCCCAGTGTGAACTCAATGGTGTATCAGCAGTGGGATAACTGAGTGAATCCCTTAGTACACTCAGAGAGGTGAACGGTCTCTCCCCAGTGTGATCTCGCTGGTGTATCAGCAGGTGGGGTAACTGAGTGAATCCCTTCCCACATTCAGAGAGGTGAACGGTCTCTCCCCAGTGTGACATCGCTGGTGTATCAGCAGGTGGGATAACTGAGTGAATCCCTTCCCACACTCAGAGAGGTGAACGGCCTCTCCCCAGTGTGACTTCGCTTGTGTATCAGCATGTGGGAGAACTGAGTGAATTCCTTCCCACACTCAGAGAGGTGAACGGTCTCTCACCAGTGTGAACTCGCTGGTGGATCAGCAGGTAGGATAACTGAGTGAATCCATTCGAACACTCAGAGAGGTGAACGGCCTCACCCCAGTGTCAACTCACTGGTGTATCAGCAGGTGGGATAACTGAGTGAATCCCTTCCCACACTCAGACTGGTGAACGGTCTCTCCCCAGTGTGAACTCGCTGGTGTATCAGTAGGTGGGATAACTGAGTGAATCCCTTCCCACTCTCAGAGAGGTGAACGGTCTCTCCCCAGTGTGAACTCAGTGGTGTATCAGCAGGTGGGATAATTGAGTGAATCCCTTCCCACATTCAGAGAGATGAAAAGCCGCTCTCCAGTGTGAACTCTTTTGTGTAGCAGCAGGTAGGATAACAGAGGGAATCCCTTCCCACACTTAGAAATGTGAACTGTCTCCCTGCAGTGTGACCTCGCTGGTGGATCAGCAGTTAGCATAACTGAGTGAATCCCTTCCCACACTCAGAGAGATGAACAGCCTCTCCCCAGTGTGACCTCGCTGGTAATCAGCAGGTAGGATAACTGAGTGAATCCCTTCCCACACTCAGAGAGATGAACGGTCTCTCCCCAGTGTGAACTCACTGGTGTATCAGCAGGTGGGATAACTGAGTAAATCCCTTCCCACACTCAGAGAGGTGAACGGCCTCTCCCCAGTGTGACCTCGCTGGTGTATCAGCAGGTGGGATAACTGAGTGAATCCCTTCCCACACTCAGAGAGATGAACGGCCTCTCCCCAGTGTGAACTCACTGGTGAATCTGCAGGTGGGATAACTGAGTGAATCCCTTCCCACACTCAGAGAGCTTAACGGCCTCTCCCCAGTATGACCTCGCTGGTGGATCAGCAGGTAGGACAACTGAGTGAATCCCTTCCCACACTCAGAGAGTTGAACGGCCTCACCCCAGTGTCAACTCACTGGTGTATCAGCAGGTGGGATAACTGAGTGAATCCCTTCCCACACTCAGACTGGTGAACGGTCTCTCCCCAGTGTGAACTCGCTGGTGTATCAGCAGGTGGGATAATTGACTGAATCTCTTCCCACACTCAGAGTGGTGAACGGTCTCTCCCCAGTGTGAACTCGCTGGTGTATCAGTAGGTGGGATAACTGAGTGAATCCCTTCCCACTCTCAGAGAGGTGAACGGTCTCTCCCCAGTGTGAACTCAGTGGTGTATCAGCAGGTGGGATAATTGAGTGAATCCCTTCCCACATTCAGAGAGGTGAAAAGCCGCTCTCCAGTGTGAACTCTTTTGTGTAGCAGCAGGTAGGATAACAGAGGGAATCCCTTCCCACACTTAGAAATGTGAACTGTCTCCCTGCAGTGTGACCTCGCTGGTGGATCAGCAGTTAGCATAACTGAGTGAATCCCTTCCCACACTCAGAGAGATGAACAGCCTCTCCCCAGTGTGACCTCGCTGGTAATCAGCAGGTAGGATAACTGAGTGAATCCCTTCCCACACTCAGAGAGATGAACGGTCTCTCCCCAGTGTGAACTCACTGGTGTATCAGTAGGTGGGATAACTGAGTAAATCCCTTCCCACACTCAGAGAGGTGAACGGCCTCTCCCCAGTGTGACCTCGCTGGTGTATCAGCAGGTGGGATAACTGAGTGAATCCCTTCCCACACTCAGAGAGATGAACGGCCTCTCCCCAGTGTGAACTCACTGGTGTATCAGCAGGTGGGATAAATGAGTGAATCCCTTCCCACACTCAGAGAGATGAACAGTCTCTCCCCAGTGTGAACTCGCTGGTGTATCAGCAGGTGGGATAATTGAGTGAATCCCTCCCCACACTCACAGAGGTGAACGGTCCCTCCCCAGTGTGAACTCGCTGGTGTATCAGTAGGTGGGATAACTGAGTGACTCCCTTCCCACATTCAGAAAGGTGAACGGCCTCTCCCCAGTGTGACGTCGCTGGTGTATCAGCAGGTGGGATAACTGATTGAATCCCTTCCCACACTCAGAGAGGTAAATGGTCTCTCTCCAGTGTGTACTCACTGGTGTATCAGCAGGTGGGATAACTGAGTGAATCCCTTCCCACATTCAGTGAGGTGAACAGCCTCTCCCCAGTGTGAACTCACTGGTTTATCAGTTGGTGGGATAACTGAGTGAATCCCTTCCCACACTCAGAGAGGTGAACGGCCTCTCCCCATTGTGAACTCAGTGGTGTATCAGCAGGTGGGATAATTGAGTGAATCCCTTCCCACATTCAGAGAGGTGGAAAGCCTCTCCCCAGTGTGAACTCTTTTGTGTACCAGCAGGTAGGATAACTGAGGGAATCCCTTCCCACACTCAGAGAGGTGAACAGTCTCTCCCCAGTGTGAACTCACTGATGTATCAGCAGGTGGAATACTGAGTGAATCCCATCCCACACTCAGAGAGGTGAACAGTCTTTCACCAGTGTGAACTCACTGGTGAATCTGCAGGTGGGATAAATGAGTGAATCCCTTCCCACACTCAGAGAGGTGAACGGCCTCTCCCCAGTGTGGCCTCGCTGGTGTATCGGCAGGTGGGATAACTGAGTGAATCCCTTCCCACACTCAGAGAGGTTAACGGCCTCTCCCCAGTGTGAACTCAGTGGTGTATCAGCAGGTGGGATAACTGAGTGAATCACTTCCCACACTCAGAGAGATGAACAGCCTCTCCCCAGTGTGACCTCGCTGGTGTATCAGTAGGTGGGATAACTGAGTGAATCCCTTCCCACACTCAGAGAGATGAACGGCCTCTCCCCAGTGTGACTTCGCTTGTGTATCAGCAGGTGGGAGAACTCAGTGAATCCCTTCGCACACTCAGAGAGGTGAACGGTCTCTCACCAGTGTGAACTCACTGGTGAATCTGCAGGTGGGATAACTGAGTGAATCCCTTCCCTCACTCAGAGAGGTTAACGGCCTCTCCCCAGTGCGACCTCCATGGTGGATCAGCAGGTAGGATAACTGAGTGAATCCCTTCCCACACTCAGAAATGTGAACTGTCTCCACGCAGTGTGACCTCGCTGATGGATCAGCAGTTAGCATAACTGAGTGAATCCCTTCCCAAACTTAGAGAGGTGAACGGCCTCTCCCCAGTGTGAACTCACTGGTGTATCAGCAGGTGGGATAACTGAGTGAATCCCTTCCCACACTCAGAGAGGTGAACAGCCTCTCCCCAGTGTGAACTCAATGGTGTATCAGCAGTGGGATAACTGAGTGAATCCCTTCCCGCACTCAGAGAGGTGAACAGCCTCTCCCCATTGTGAACTCACTGGTGTATCAGCTGGTGGGATAACTGAGTGAATCACATCCCACACTCAGAGAGGTGAACGGTCTCTCCCCAGTGTGATCTCGCTGGTGTATCAGCAGGTGGGATAACTGAGTGAATACCTCGCCACACTCAGAGAGGTGAACTGCCTCTCCCCAGTTTGAACTCACTGGTGTATCAGTAGGTGGGATAACTGAGTGAATCCCTTCCCACACTCAGAGAGGTGAACGGCCTCTCCCGAGTGTGATTTCGCTTGTGTATCAGCAGGTGGGAGAACTCAGTGAATCCCTTCGCACACACAAAGAGGTGAACGGTCTCTCACCAGTGTGAACTCACTGGTGAATCTGCAGGTGGGATAACTGAGTGAATCCCTTCCCACACTCAGAGAGGTTAACGGCCTCTCCCCAGTGTGACCTCGCTGGTGGATCAGCAGGTAGGATAACTGAGTGAATCCCTTCCCACACTCAGAGAGGTGAACGGTCTCTCCCCAGTGTGAACTCGCTGGTGTATCAGCAGGTGGGATAACTGAGTGAATCCCTTCCCACTCTCAGAGAGGTGAACGGTCTCTCCCCAGTGTGAACTCAGTGGTGTATCAGCAGGTGGGATAATTGAGTGAATCCCTTCCCACATTCAGAGAGGTGAACAGCCTCTCCCCAGTGTGAACTCACTGGTTTATCAGTTGGTGGGATAACTGATTGAATCCCTTCCCACATTTAGAGAGGTGAACAGTCTCTCCCCAGTGTGAACACACTGGTGCATCAGTAGGTGGGATAACTGAGTGAATCCCTCCCCACACTCAGAGAGTTGAACGGTCTCTGCCCAGTGTGCACTCACTGGTGTATCAGTAGGTGGGATAACTGAGTGAATCCCTTCCCACACTCAGAGAGGTGAACGGTCCCTCCCCAGTTTGAACTCACTGGTGTATCAGTAGGTGGGATAGCTGACTGAATCACTTCCCACATTCAGAGAGGTGAACAGTCTCTCCTCAGTGTGAACTCACTGGTGTATCAGCAGGTGGGTTAACTGATTGAATCCCTTCCCACACTCAGAGAGGTGAACGGCCTCTCCCCAGTGTGAACTCGCTGGTGTATCAGCAGTTGGGATAACTGAGTGAATCGCTTCCCACACTCAGAGATGTGAACGGTATCTCACCAGTGTGAACTCACTGGTGAATCTGCAGGTGGGATAACTGAGTGAATCACTTCCCACACTCAGAGAGGTGAACGGCCTCTCCCCATTGTGAACTCACTGGTGTATCAGCAGGTGGGATAATTGAGTGAATCCCTTCCCACACTCAGAGAGGTGAACGGCCTCTCCCCATTGTGAACTCAGTGGTGTATCAGCAGGTGGGATAATTGAGTGAATCCCTTCCCACATTCAGAGAGGTGAAAAGCCTCTCCCCAGTGTGAACTTTTTTGTGTAGCAGCATGTAGGATAACTGATGGAATCCCTTCCCACACTCAGAGAGGTGAACAGTCTCTCCCCAGTGTGAATTCACTGATGTATCAGCAGGTGGAATACTGAGTGAATCCCATCCCACACTCAGAGAGGTGAACAGTCTCTCACCAGTGTGAACTCACTGGTGAATCTGCAGGTGGGATAACTGAGTGAATCCCTTCCCACACTCAGAGAGGTGAACGGCCTCTACCCAGTGTGACCTCGCTGGTGTATCGGCAGGTGGGATAACTGAGTGAATCCCTTCCCACACTCAGAGAGCTGAACAGCCTGTCCCCAGTGTTTTCTCAATGGTGTATCAGTAGGTAGGATAACTGTGTGTATCCGTTCCCACACTCAGAGAGGTGAACGGCCTCTCCCCAGTGTGAACTCGTTGGTGTATCAGCAGGTGTGATAACTGAGTGAATCACTTCCCACACTCAGAGAGGTGAACAGTCTCTCCTCAGTGTGAACTCGTTGGTGTATCAGCAGGTGGAATACTGAGTGAATCCCTCCCCACACTCAGAGAGTTGAACGGTCTCTGCCCAGTGTGCACTCACTGATGTATCAGTAGGTGGGATAACTGAGTGAATCCCTTCCCACACTCAGAGAGGTGAACGGTCCCTCCCCAGTGTGAACTCACTGGTGTATCAGTAGGTGGGATAGCTGACTGAATCACTTCCCACATTCAGAGAGGTGAACAGTCTCTCCTCAGTGTGAACTCACTGGTGTATCAGCAGGTGGGATAACTGAGTGAATCCCTTCCCACACTCAGAGAGGTGAACGGCCTCTCCCCAGTGTGAACTCGCTGGTGTATCAGCAGTTGGGATAAATGAGTGAATCCCTTCCCACACTCAGAGAGGTGAACGGCCTCTCCCCAGTGTGACCTCGCTATTGGATCAGCAGGTAGAATAACTGAGTGAATCCCTTCCCACACTCAGAGAGGTGAACGGCCTCTCCCCAGTGTGAACTCAGTGGTGTATCAGCAGGTGCGATAATTGAGTGAATCACTTCCCACATTCAGAGAGGTGAAAAGCCTGTCGCCAGTCTGAACTTTTTTGTGTAGCAGCAGGTGGGATAGCTGAGTGAATCACTTCCCACATTCAGAGAGGTGAACAGTCTCTCACCAGTGTGAACTCACTGGTGAATCTGCAGGTGGGATAACTGAGTGAATCCCTTCCCAAACTCAGAGAGGTGAACGGCCTCTACCCAGTGTGACCTCGCTGGTGTATCGGCAGGTGGGATAACTGAGTGAATCCCTTCCCAAACTCAGAGAGGTGAACGGTCTTTCCCCAGTGTGAACTCACTGGTGTATCATCAGGTGGGATAACTGAGTGAATCCCTTCCTACATTCAGAGAGGTGAAAAGCCTCTCCCCTGTGTGAACTCTTTTGTGTAGCAGCAGGTAAGATAACTGAGTGAATCCCTTCCCAAACTTAGAGAGGTGAACGGCCTCTCCCCAGTGTGAACTCACTGGTGTATCAGCAGGTGGGATAACTGAGTGAATCCCTTCCCACACTCAGAGAGATGAACAGTCTCTCCCCAGTTTGAACTCGCTGTTGTATCAGCAGGTGGGATAACTGAGTGAATCCCTCCCCACACTCAGAGAGGTGAACGGTCCCTCCCCAGTGTGAACTCGCTGGCGTATCAGTAGGTGGGATAACTGAGTGAATCCCTTCCCACACTCAGAAAGGTGAACGGCCTCTCCCCAGTGTGAACTCACTGGTGTATCAGCAGGTGGGATAACTGAGTGAATCACTTCCCACACTTAGAGAGGTGAACGGTCCCTCCCCAGTGTGAACTCGCTGGTGTATCAGCAGGTGGGATAACTGAGTGAATCCCTTCCCACATTCAGTGAGGTGAACAGCCTCTCCCCAGTGTGAACACACTGGTGTATCAGTAGGTGGGATAACGGAGTGAATCCCTCCCCACACTCAGAGAGGTGAACGGTCTCTCCCCAGTGTGCACTCACTGGTGTATCAGTAGGTGGGATAGCTGAGTGAATCACTTCCCACATTCAGAGAGGTGAACGGTCTCTCACCAGTGTGAACTCACTGGTGAATCTGCAGGTGGGATAACTGAGAGAATCCCTTCCCACAATCAGAGAGGTGAACGGCCTCTCCCCAGTGTGAACTCGCTGGTGTATCAGCAGTTGGGATAACTGAGTGAATCCCTTCCCACACTCAGAGAGGTGAACGGCCTCTCCCCAGTGTGACCTCGCTAGTGGATCAGCAGGTAGTATAACTGAGTGAATCCCTTCCCAAACTCAGAGAGGTGAACAGTCTCTCCCCAGTGTGAACTCGCTGGTGTATCAGTAGGTGGGATAATTGAGTGAATCTCTTCCCACACTCAGAGAGGTGAACGGTCTCTCCCCAGTGTGAACTCGCTGGTGTATCAGTAGTTGGGATAACTGAGTGAATCCCTTCCCACTCTCAGAGAGGTGAACGGTCTCTCCCCAGTGTGAACTCAGTGGTGTATCAGCAGGTGGGATAATTGAGTGAATCCCTTCCCACATTCAGAGAGGTGAAAAGCCTCTCCGCAGTGTGAACTCTTTTGTGTAGCAGCAGGTAGGATAACAGAGGGAATCCCTTCCCACACTCAGAGAGGTGAACAGTCTCTCCCCAGTGTGAACTCTTTTGTGTAGCAGCAGGTAGGATAACAGAGGGAATGCCTTCCCACACTCAGAGAGGTGAACAGCCTCTCCCCAGTGTGACCTCGCTGGTGTATCAGCAGGTAGGATAACTGAATGAATCCCTTCCCAAACTTAGAGAGGTGAACGGTCTCTCCCCAGTGTGACCTCGCTGGTGTATCAGCAGGTGGGGTAACTGAGTGAATCCCTTCCCACACTCAGAGAGGTGAACTGCCTCTCCCCAGTTTGAACTCACTGGTGTATCAGTAGGTAGGATAACTGAGTGAATCCCTTCCCGCACTCAGAGAGGTGAACGGTCTCTCCCCAGTGTGACCTCGCTGGTGTATCAGCAGTTGGGATAACTGAGTGAATCCCTTCCCACACTCAGAGAGGTGAACGGCCTCTCCCCAGTGTGACCTCGCTGGTGGATCAGCAGGTAGGACAACTGAGTGAATCCCTTCCCACACTCAGAGAGGTGAACGGCCTCTTCCCAATGTGAACTCACTGGCGTATCAGCAGGTGGGATAACTGAGTGAATCCCTTCCCACACTCAGAGAGGTGAACAGCCTCTCCCCAGTGTTAACTCAATGGTGTATCAGCAGTGGGATAACTGAGTGAATCTCTTCCCACACTCAGAGAGGTGAATGGTCTCTCCCCAGTGTGAACTCACTGGTGAATCTGCAGGTGGGATAACTGAGTGAATCCCTTCCAACACTCAGAGAGGTGAACGGCCTCTCCCCAGTGTGAACTCGCTGGTGTATCAGCAGGTGGGATAATTGAGTGAATCCCTTCCCACGCTCAGAGAGGTGAACGGTCTCTCCCCAGTGTGAACTTGCTGGTGTATCAGTAGGTGGGATAACTGAGTGAATCCCTTCCCACACTCAGAGAGCTTAACGGCCTCTCCCCAGTGTGACCTCGCTGGTGGATCAGCAGGTGGGATAACTGAGTCAATCCCTTCCCACACTCAGAGAGTTGAACGGCCTCTCCCCAGTGTGAACTCACTGGTGTATCAGCAGGTGGGATAACTGAGTCAATCCCTTCCCACACTCAGAGAAGTGAACAGTCTCTCCTCAGTGTGAACTCACTGGTGTATCAGTAGGTGGGATAATTGAGTGAATCCCTTCCCACACTCAGAGAGGTGAACGGCCTCTCCCCAGTGTGACCTCGCTAGTGGATCAGCAAGTGGGATAACTGAGTGAAGCCCTTCCCACACTCAGAGAGGTGAACGGTCTGTCCCCAGTGTGAACTCGCTGGTGTATCAGCAGGTGGGATAATTGAGTGAAACCCTTCCCACACTCAGAGAGGTGAACGGTCTCTCCCCAGTGTGAACTCGCTGGTGTATCAGTAGGTGGGATAACTGAGTGAACCCCTTCCCACTCTCAGAGAGGTGAACGGTCTCTCCCCAGTGTGAACTCAGTGGTGAATCTGCAGGTGGGATAACTGAGTGAATCCCTTCCCACACTCAGAGAGTTGAACGGCCTCTCCCCAGTGTGAACTCACTGGTATATCAGCAGGTGGGATAATTGAGTGAATCCCTTCCCACACTCAGAGAGGAGAACGGTCTCTCCCCAGTTTGAACTCGCTGGTGTATCAGCAGGTGGGATAATTGAGTGAATCCCTTCCCACACTCAGAGAGGTGAACGGTCTCTCCCCAGTGTGAACTCGCTGGTGTATCAGTAGGTGGGATAATTGAGTGAATCCCTTCCCACACTCAGAGAGGTGAACGGCCTCTCCACAGTGTGACCTCGCTAGTGGATCAGCAAGTGGGATAACTGAGTGAATCACTTCCCACACTCAGACAGGTGAACAGTCTCACCCCAGTGTGAACTCGCTGGTGTTTCAGCAGGTGGGATAATTGAGTGAATCCCTTCCCACACTCAGAGAGGTGAACAGTCTCTCCCCAGTGTGAACTCGCTGGTGTATCAGCAGGTGGGATAATTGAGTGAATCCCTTCCCACACTCAGAGAGGTGAACGGTCTCTCCCCAGTGTGACCTCGCTAGTGGATCAGCAAGTGGGATAACTGAGTGAATCCCTTCCCACACTCAGAGAGGTGAACAGCCTCTCCCCAGTGTGAACTCAATGGTGTATCAGCAGTGGGATAAATGAGTGAATCCCTTAGTACACTCAGAGAGGTGAACGGTCTCTCCCCAGTGTGACCTCGCTGCTGTATCAGCAGGTGGGGTAACTGAGTGAATCCCTTCCCACACTCAGAGAGGTGAACTGCCTCTCCCCAGTTTGAACTAACTGGTGTATCAGTAGGTAGGATAACTTTGTGAATCCCTTCCCACACTCAGAGAGGTGAACGGTCTCTCCCCAGTGTGACCTCGCTAGTGTATCAGCAGGTGGGATAACTGAGTGAATCCCTTCCCACACTCAGAGAGGTGAACGGCCTCTCCCCAGTGTGGCCTCGCTGGTGTATCAGCAGGTAGGATAACTGAGTGAATCCCTTCCCACACTCAGAGAGGTGAACGGCCTCTCCCCAGTGTGACTTCGCTTGTGTATCAGCAGGTGGGAGAACTGAGTGAATCCCTTCCCACACTCAGAGAGGTGAACGGTCTCTCACCAGTGTGAATTCACTGGTGAATCTGCAGGTGGGATAACTGAGTGAATAACTTCCCACACTCAGAGAGGTTAACGGCCTCTCCCCAGTGTGACCTCGCTGGTGGATCAGCAGGTAGGATAACTGAGTGAATCCCTTCCCACACTCAGAGAGGTGAACGGTCTCTCCCCAGTGTGAACTTGCTGGTGTATCAGTAGGTGGGATAATTGAGTGAATCTCTTCCCACACTCAGAGAGGTGAATGGTCTCTCCCCAGTGTGAACTCGCTGGTGTATCAGTAGGTGGGATAACTGTGTGAATCCCTTCCCACTCTCAGAGAGGTGAACGGTCTCTCCCCAGTGTGAACTCAGTGGTGAATCTGCAGGTGGGATAACTGAGTGAATCCCTTCCCACACTCAGAGAGCTTAACGGCCTCTCCCCAGTGTGAACTCACAGGTGTATCAACAGGTGGCATAACTGAGTGAATCCCTTCCCACACTCAGAGAGGTGAACGGCCTCTCCCCAGTGTGAACTCGCTGGTGTATCAGCAGGTGGGATAATTGAGTGAATCCCTTCCCACACTCAGAGAGGTGAACGGTCTCTCCCCAGTGTGAACTCGCTGGTGTATCAGTAGTTGGGATAATTGAGTGAATCCCTTCCCACACTCAGAGAGGTGAACGGCCTCTCCCCAGTGTGACCTCGCTAGTGGATCAGCAAGTGGGATAACTGAGTGAATCCCTTCCCACACTCAGACAGGTGAACGGTCTCTCCCCAGTGTGAACTCGCTGGTGTATCAGCAGGTGGGATAATTGAGTGAATCCCTTCCCACACTCAGAGAGGTGAACGGTCTCTCCCCAGTTTGAACTCGCTGGTGTATCAGCAGGTGGGATAACTGAGTGAATCCCTTCCAACACTCAGAGAGGCGAACGGCCTCTCCCCAGTGTGAACTCACTGGTGTATCAGCAGGTGGGATAACTGAGTGAATCCCTTCCCACACTCAGAGTGGTGAACGGTCTCTCCCCAGTGTGAACTCGCTGGTGTAACAGCAGGTGGGATAACTGAGTGAATCACTTCCCACACTCAGACAGGTGAACGGTCTCTCCCCAGTGTGAACTCGCTGGTGTATCAGCAGGTGGGATAATTGAGTGAATCCCTTCCCACACTCAGAGAGGTGAACGGTCTCTCCCCAGTTTGAACTCGCTGGTGTATCAGCAGGTGGGATAACTGAGTGAATCCCTTCCAACACTCAGAGAGGCGAACGGCCTCTCCCCAGTGTGAACTCAGTGGTGTATCAGCAGGTGGGATAATTGAGTGAATCCCTTACCACACTCAGAGAGGTGAACGGTCTCTCCCCAGTGTGAACTCGCTGGTGTATCAGCAGGTGGGATAACTGAGTGAATCCCTTCCAACACTCAGAGAGGTGAACGGCCTCCTCCCCAGTGTGAACTCACTGGCGTATCAGCAGATGGGCTAACTGAGTGAATCCCTTCCCACACTCAGAGAGGTGAACAGCCTCTCCCCAGTGTGAACTCAATGGTGTATCAGCAGTGGGATAACTGAGTGAATCCCTTAGTACACTCAGAGAGGTGAACGGTCTCTCCCCAGTGTGATCTCGCTGGTGTATCAGCAGGTGGGGTAACTGAGTGAATCCCTTCCCACATTCAGAGAGGTGAACGGTCTCTCCCCAGTGTGACATCGCTGGTGTATCAGCAGGTGGGATAACTGAGTGAATCCCTTCCCACACTCAGAGAGGTGAACGGCCTCTCCCCAGTGTGACTTCGCTTGTGTATCAGCATGTGGGAGAACTGAGTGAATTCCTTCCCACACTCAGAGAGGTGAACGGTCTCTCACCAGTGTGAACTCGCTGGTGGATCAGCAGGTAGGATAACTGAGTGAATCCATTCGAACACTCAGAGAGGTGAACGGCCTCACCCCAGTGTCAACTCACTGGTGTATCAGCAGGTGGGATAACTGAGTGAATCCCTTCCCACACTCAGACTGGTGAACGGTCTCTCCCCAGTGTGAACTCGCTGGTGTATCAGTAGGTGGGATAACTGAGTGAATCCCTTCCCACTCTCAGAGAGGTGAACGGTCTCTCCCCAGTGTGAACTCAGTGGTGTATCAGCAGGTGGGATAATTGAGTGAATCCCTTCCCACATTCAGAGAGATGAAAAGCCGCTCTCCAGTGTGAACTCTTTTGTGTAGCAGCAGGTAGGATAACAGAGGGAATCCCTTCCCACACTTAGAAATGTGAACTGTCTCCCTGCAGTGTGACCTCGCTGGTGGATCAGCAGTTAGCATAACTGAGTGAATCCCTTCCCACACTCAGAGAGATGAACAGCCTCTCCCCAGTGTGACCTCGCTGGTAATCAGCAGGTAGGATAACTGAGTGAATCCCTTCCCACACTCAGAGAGATGAACGGTCTCTCCCCAGTGTGAACTCACTGGTGTATCAGCAGGTGGGATAACTGAGTAAATCCCTTCCCACACTCAGAGAGGTGAACGGCCTCTCCCCAGTGTGACCTCGCTGGTGTATCAGCAGGTGGGATAACTGAGTGAATCCCTTCCCACACTCAGAGAGATGAACGGCCTCTCCCCAGTGTGAACTCACTGGTGAATCTGCAGGTGGGATAACTGAGTGAATCCCTTCCCACACTCAGAGAGCTTAACGGCCTCTCCCCAGTATGACCTCGCTGGTGGATCAGCAGGTAGGACAACTGAGTGAATCCCTTCCCACACTCAGAGAGTTGAACGGCCTCACCCCAGTGTCAACTCACTGGTGTATCAGCAGGTGGGATAACTGAGTGAATCCCTTCCCACACTCAGACTGGTGAACGGTCTCTCCCCAGTGTGAACTCGCTGGTGTATCAGCAGGTGGGATAATTGACTGAATCTCTTCCCACACTCAGAGTGGTGAACGGTCTCTCCCCAGTGTGAACTCGCTGGTGTATCAGTAGGTGGGATAACTGAGTGAATCCCTTCCCACTCTCAGAGAGGTGAACGGTCTCTCCCCAGTGTGAACTCAGTGGTGTATCAGCAGGTGGGATAATTGAGTGAATCCCTTCCCACATTCAGAGAGGTGAAAAGCCGCTCTCCAGTGTGAACTCTTTTGTGTAGCAGCAGGTAGGATAACAGAGGGAATCCCTTCCCACACTTAGAAATGTGAACTGTCTCCCTGCAGTGTGACCTCGCTGGTGGATCAGCAGTTAGCATAACTGAGTGAATCCCTTCCCACACTCAGAGAGATGAACAGCCTCTCCCCAGTGTGACCTCGCTGGTAATCAGCAGGTAGGATAACTGAGTGAATCCCTTCCCACACTCAGAGAGATGAACGGTCTCTCCCCAGTGTGAACTCACTGGTGTATCAGTAGGTGGGATAACTGAGTAAATCCCTTCCCACACTCAGAGAGGTGAACGGCCTCTCCCCAGTGTGACCTCGCTGGTGTATCAGCAGGTGGGATAACTGAGTGAATCCCTTCCCACACTCAGAGAGATGAACGGCCTCTCCCCAGTGTGAACTCACTGGTGTATCAGCAGGTGGGATAAATGAGTGAATCCCTTCCCACACTCAGAGAGATGAACAGTCTCTCCCCAGTGTGAACTCGCTGGTGTATCAGCAGGTGGGATAATTGAGTGAATCCCTCCCCACACTCACAGAGGTGAACGGTCCCTCCCCAGTGTGAACTCGCTGGTGTATCAGTAGGTGGGATAACTGAGTGACTCCCTTCCCACATTCAGAAAGGTGAACGGCCTCTCCCCAGTGTGACGTCGCTGGTGTATCAGCAGGTGGGATAACTGATTGAATCCCTTCCCACACTCAGAGAGGTAAATGGTCTCTCTCCAGTGTGTACTCACTGGTGTATCAGCAGGTGGGATAACTGAGTGAATCCCTTCCCACATTCAGTGAGGTGAACAGCCTCTCCCCAGTGTGAACTCACTGGTTTATCAGTTGGTGGGATAACTGAGTGAATCCCTTCCCACACTCAGAGAGGTGAACGGCCTCTCCCCATTGTGAACTCAGTGGTGTATCAGCAGGTGGGATAATTGAGTGAATCCCTTCCCACATTCAGAGAGGTGGAAAGCCTCTCCCCAGTGTGAACTCTTTTGTGTACCAGCAGGTAGGATAACTGAGGGAATCCCTTCCCACACTCAGAGAGGTGAACAGTCTCTCCCCAGTGTGAACTCACTGATGTATCAGCAGGTGGAATACTGAGTGAATCCCATCCCACACTCAGAGAGGTGAACAGTCTTTCACCAGTGTGAACTCACTGGTGAATCTGCAGGTGGGATAAATGAGTGAATCCCTTCCCACACTCAGAGAGGTGAACGGCCTCTCCCCAGTGTGGCCTCGCTGGTGTATCGGCAGGTGGGATAACTGAGTGAATCCCTTCCCACACTCAGAGAGGTTAACGGCCTCTCCCCAGTGTGAACTCAGTGGTGTATCAGCAGGTGGGATAACTGAGTGAATCACTTCCCACACTCAGAGAGATGAACAGCCTCTCCCCAGTGTGACCTCGCTGGTGTATCAGTAGGTGGGATAACTGAGTGAATCCCTTCCCACACTCAGAGAGATGAACGGCCTCTCCCCAGTGTGACTTCGCTTGTGTATCAGCAGGTGGGAGAACTCAGTGAATCCCTTCGCACACTCAGAGAGGTGAACGGTCTCTCACCAGTGTGAACTCACTGGTGAATCTGCAGGTGGGATAACTGAGTGAATCCCTTCCCTCACTCAGAGAGGTTAACGGCCTCTCCCCAGTGCGACCTCCATGGTGGATCAGCAGGTAGGATAACTGAGTGAATCCCTTCCCACACTCAGAAATGTGAACTGTCTCCACGCAGTGTGACCTCGCTGATGGATCAGCAGTTAGCATAACTGAGTGAATCCCTTCCCAAACTTAGAGAGGTGAACGGCCTCTCCCCAGTGTGAACTCACTGGTGTATCAGCAGGTGGGATAACTGAGTGAATCCCTTCCCACACTCAGAGAGGTGAACAGCCTCTCCCCAGTGTGAACTCAATGGTGTATCAGCAGTGGGATAACTGAGTGAATCCCTTCCCGCACTCAGAGAGGTGAACAGCCTCTCCCCATTGTGAACTCACTGGTGTATCAGCTGGTGGGATAACTGAGTGAATCACATCCCACACTCAGAGAGGTGAACGGTCTCTCCCCAGTGTGATCTCGCTGGTGTATCAGCAGGTGGGATAACTGAGTGAATACCTCGCCACACTCAGAGAGGTGAACTGCCTCTCCCCAGTTTGAACTCACTGGTGTATCAGTAGGTGGGATAACTGAGTGAATCCCTTCCCACACTCAGAGAGGTGAACGGCCTCTCCCGAGTGTGATTTCGCTTGTGTATCAGCAGGTGGGAGAACTCAGTGAATCCCTTCGCACACACAAAGAGGTGAACGGTCTCTCACCAGTGTGAACTCACTGGTGAATCTGCAGGTGGGATAACTGAGTGAATCCCTTCCCACACTCAGAGAGGTTAACGGCCTCTCCCCAGTGTGACCTCGCTGGTGGATCAGCAGGTAGGATAACTGAGTGAATCCCTTCCCACACTCAGAGAGGTGAACGGTCTCTCCCCAGTGTGAACTCGCTGGTGTATCAGCAGGTGGGATAACTGAGTGAATCCCTTCCCACTCTCAGAGAGGTGAACGGTCTCTCCCCAGTGTGAACTCAGTGGTGTATCAGCAGGTGGGATAATTGAGTGAATCCCTTCCCACATTCAGAGAGGTGAACAGCCTCTCCCCAGTGTGAACTCACTGGTTTATCAGTTGGTGGGATAACTGATTGAATCCCTTCCCACATTTAGAGAGGTGAACAGTCTCTCCCCAGTGTGAACACACTGGTGCATCAGTAGGTGGGATAACTGAGTGAATCCCTCCCCACACTCAGAGAGTTGAACGGTCTCTGCCCAGTGTGCACTCACTGATGTATCAGTAGGTGGGATAACTGAGTGAATCCCTTCCCACACTCAGAGAGGTGAACGGTCCCTCCCCAGTGTGAACTCACTGGTGTATCAGTAGGTGGGATAGCTGACTGAATCACTTCCCACATTCAGAGAGGTGAACAGTCTCTCCTCAGTGTGAACTCACTGGTGTATCAGCAGGTGGGATAACTGAGTGAATCCCTTCCCACACTCAGAGAGGTGAACGGCCTCTCCCCAGTGTGAACTCGCTGGTGTATCAGCAGTTGGGATAAATGAGTGAATCCCTTCCCACACTCAGAGAGGTGAACGGCCTCTCCCCAGTGTGACCTCGCTATTGGATCAGCAGGTAGAATAACTGAGTGAATCCCTTCCCACACTCAGAGAGGTGAACGGCCTCTCCCCAGTGTGAACTCAGTGGTGTATCAGCAGGTGCGATAATTGAGTGAATCACTTCCCACATTCAGAGAGGTGAAAAGCCTGTCGCCAGTCTGAACTTTTTTGTGTAGCAGCAGGTGGGATAGCTGAGTGAATCACTTCCCACATTCAGAGAGGTGAACAGTCTCTCACCAGTGTGAACTCACTGGTGAATCTGCAGGTGGGATAACTGAGTGAATCCCTTCCCAAACTCAGAGAGGTGAACGGCCTCTACCCAGTGTGACCTCGCTGGTGTATCGGCAGGTGGGATAACTGAGTGAATCCCTTCCCAAACTCAGAGAGGTGAACGGTCTTTCCCCAGTGTGAACTCACTGGTGTATCATCAGGTGGGATAACTGAGTGAATCCCTTCCTACATTCAGAGAGGTGAAAAGCCTCTCCCCTGTGTGAACTCTTTTGTGTAGCAGCAGGTAGGATAACTGAGTGAATCCCTTCCCAAACTTAGAGAGGTGAACGGCCTCTCCCCAGTGTGAACTCACTGGTGTATCAGCAGGTGGGATAACTGAGTGAATCCCTTCCCACACTCAGAGAGATGAACAGTCTCTCCCCAGTTTGAACTCGCTGTTGTATCAGCAGGTGGGATAACTGAGTGAATCCCTCCCCACACTCAGAGAGGTGAACGGTCCCTCCCCAGTGTGAACTCGCTGGCGTATCAGTAGGTGGGATAACTGAGTGAATCCCTTCCCACACTCAGAAAGGTGAACGGCCTCTCCCCAGTGTGAACTCACTGGTGTATCAGCAGGTGGGATAACTGAGTGAATCACTTCCCACACTTAGAGAGGTGAACGGTCCCTCCCCAGTGTGAACTCGCTGGTGTATCAGCAGGTGGGATAACTGAGTGAATCCCTTCCCACATTCAGTGAGGTGAACAGCCTCTCCCCAGTGTGAACACACTGGTGTATCAGTAGGTGGGATAACGGAGTGAATCCCTCCCCACACTCAGAGAGGTGAACGGTCTCTCCCCAGTGTGCACTCACTGGTGTATCAGTAGGTGGGATAGCTGAGTGAATCACTTCCCACATTCAGAGAGGTGAACGGTCTCTCACCAGTGTGAACTCACTGGTGAATCTGCAGGTGGGATAACTGAGAGAATCCCTTCCCACAATCAGAGAGGTGAACGGCCTCTCCCCAGTGTGAACTCGCTGGTGTATCAGCAGTTGGGATAACTGAGTGAATCCCTTCCCACACTCAGAGAGGTGAACGGCCTCTCCCCAGTGTGACCTCGCTAGTGGATCAGCAGGTAGTATAACTGAGTGAATCCCTTCCCAAACTCAGAGAGGTGAACAGTCTCTCCCCAGTGTGAACTCGCTGGTGTATCAGTAGGTGGGATAATTGAGTGAATCTCTTCCCACACTCAGAGAGGTGAACGGTCTCTCCCCAGTGTGAACTCGCTGGTGTATCAGTAGTTGGGATAACTGAGTGAATCCCTTCCCACTCTCAGAGAGGTGAACGGTCTCTCCCCAGTGTGAACTCAGTGGTGTATCAGCAGGTGGGATAATTGAGTGAATCCCTTCCCACATTCAGAGAGGTGAAAAGCCTCTCCGCAGTGTGAACTCTTTTGTGTAGCAGCAGGTAGGATAACAGAGGGAATCCCTTCCCACACTCAGAAATGTGAACTGTCTCCCCGCAGTGTGACCTCGCTGGTGGATCAGCAGGTAGGATAACTGAGTGAATCCCTTCCCAAACTTAGAGAGGTGAACGGCCTCTCCACAGTGTGAACTCACTGGTGTATCAGAGGGTTGATAACTGAGTGAATCACTTCCCACACTCAGAGAGGTGAACAGCCTCTCCCCAGTGTGAACTCGTTGGTGTATCAGCAGGTGGGATAACTGAGTGAATCTCTTCCCACACTCAGAGAGTTGAACGGTCTCTCCCCAGTGTGAACTCACTGGTGCATCAGCAGGTGGGATAACTGAGTGAATCACTTCCCACACTCAGAGAGGTGAACAGTCTCTCCCCAGTGTGAAATCGCTGGTGTATCAGCGGGTTGGATAACTGAGTGAATCACTTCCCACACTCAGAGAGGTGAACAGCCTCTCCCCAGTGTGAACTCGTTGGTGTATCAGCAGGTGGGAGAACTGAGTGCATCTCTTCCCACACTCAGAGAGGTGAACAGCCTCTCCCCAGTGTGAACTCGTTGGTGTATCACGAGGTGGGATAACTGAGTGAATCTCTACCCACACTCAGAGAGTTGAACGGTCTCTCCCCAGTGTGAACTCACTGGTGCATCAGCAGGTGGGATAACTGAGTGAATCACTTTCCACCCTCAGAGAGGTGAACAGTCTCTCCCCAGTGTGAAATCGCTGGTGTATCAGCAGGTGGGATAACTGAGTGAATCACTTCCCACACTCAGAGAAATGAACAGCCTCTCCCCAGTGTGACCTCGCTGGTGTATCAGCAGGTGGGATAACTGCGTCAATCCCTTCCCACACTCAGAGAGGTGAACGGCCTCTCCCCAGTGTGACTTCGCTTGTGTATCAGCAGGTAGGAGAACAGAGTGAATCCCTTCCCACACTCAGAGAGGTGAACGGTCTCTCACCAGTGTGAACTCACTGGTGAATCTGCAGGTGGGATAACTGAGTGAATCCCTTCCCACACTCAGAGAGGTTAACGGCCTTTTCCCAGTGTGACCTCGCCAGTGGATCAGCAGGTAGGATAACTGAGTGAATCCCTTACCACACTCAGAGAGGTGAACGGTCTCTCCCCAGTGTGAACTCGCTGGTGTATCAGCAGGTGGGATAATTGAGTGAATCCCTTCCCACACTCAGATAGGTGAACGGACACTCCCCAGTGTGAACTCGCTGGTGTATCAGTAGGTGGGATAATTGAGTGAATCTCTTCCCACACTCAGAAAGGTGAACGGTCTCTCCCCAGTGTGAACTCGCTGGTGTATCAGTAGGTGGGATAACTGAGTGAATCCCTTCCCACTCTCAGAGAGGTGAACGGTCTCTCCCCAGTGTGAACTCAGTGGTGTATCAGCAGGTGGGATAATTGAGTGAATCCCTTCCCACATTCAGAGAGGTGAAAAGCCTCGCCCCAGTGTGAACTCTTTTGTGTAGCAGCAGGTAGGATAACAGAGGGAATCCCTTCCCACACTCAGAGAGTTGAACGGTCTCTCCCCAGTGTGAACTCACTGGTGTATCAGCAGGTTGGATAACTGAGTGAATCACTTCCCACACTCAGAGAGGTGAACAGTCTCTCCCCAGTGTGAAATCGCTGGTGTATCAGCAGGTGGGATAACTGAGTGAATCACTTCCCACACTCAGAGAAATGAACAGACTCTCCCCTGTGTGACCTCGCTGGTGTATCAGCAGGTGGGATAACTGAGTGAATCTCTTCCCACATTCAGAGAGGTGAACGGCCTCTCCCCAGTGTGACTTCGCTTGTGTATCAGCAGGTGGGAGAATTGAGTGAATCCCTTCCCACACTCAGACAGGTGAACGGTCTCTCCCCAGTGTGAACTCGCTGGTGTATCAGCAGGTGGGATAATTGAGTGAATCTCTTCCCACACTCAGAGAGGTGAACGGTCTCTCCCCAGTGTGAACTCGCTGGTGTATCAGTAGGTGGGATAATTGTGTGAATCTCTTCCCACACTCAGAGAGGTGAACGGTCTCTCCCCAGTGTGAACTCGCTGGTGTATCAGTAGGTGGGATAACTGAGTGAATCCCTTCCCACTCTCAGAGAGGTGAACGGTCTCTCCCCAGTGTGAACTCAGTGGTATATCAGCAGGTGGGATAATTGAGTGAATCCCTTCCCACATTCAGAGAGGTGAAAAGCCTCTTCCCAGTGTGAACTCTTTTGTGTACCAGCAGGTAGGATAACTGAGGGAATCCCTTCCCACACTCAGAGAGGTGAACAGTCTCTCCCCAGTGTGAACTCACTGATGTATCAGCAGGTGGAATACTGAGTGAATCCCATCCCACACTCAGAGAGGTGAACAGTCTTTCACCAGTGTGAACTCACTGGTGAATCTGCAGGTGGGATAAATGAGTGAATCCCTTCCCACACTCAGAGAGGTGAACGGCCTCTCCCCAGTGTGGCCTCGCTGGTGTATCGGCAGGTGGGATAACTGAGTGAATCCCTTCCCACACTCAGAGAGGTTAACGGCCTCTCCCCAGTGTGAACTCAGTGGTGTATCAGCAGGTGGGATAACTGAGTGAATCACTTCCCACACTCAGAGAGATGAACAGCCTCTCCCCAGTGTGACCTCGCTGGTGTATCAGTAGGTGGGATAACTGAGTGAATCCCTTCCCACACTCAGAGAGATGAACGGCCTCTCCCCAGTGTGACTTCGCTTGTGTATCAGCAGGTGGGAGAACTCAGTGAATCCCTTCGCACACTCAGAGAGGTGAACGGTCTCTCACCAGTGTGAACTCACTGGTGAATCTGCAGGTGGGATAACTGAGTGAATCCCTTCCCTCACTCAGAGAGGTTAACGGCCTCTCCCCAGTGCGACCTCCATGGTGGATCAGCAGGTAGGATAACTGAGTGAATCCCTTCCCACACTCAGAAATGTGAACTGTCTCCACGCAGTGTGACCTCGCTGATGGATCAGCAGTTAGCATAACTGAGTGAATCCCTTCCCAAACTTAGAGAGGTGAACGGCCTCTCCCCAGTGTGAACTCACTGGTGTATCAGCAGGTGGGATAACTGAGTGAATCCCTTCCCACACTCAGAGAGGTGAACAGCCTCTCCCCAGTGTGAACTCAATGGTGTATCAGCAGTGGGATAACTGAGTGAATCCCTTCCCGCACTCAGAGAGGTGAACAGCCTCTCCCCATTGTGAACTCACTGGTGTATCAGCTGGTGGGATAACTGAGTGAATCACATCCCACACTCAGAGAGGTGAACGGTCTCTCCCCAGTGTGATCTCGCTGGTGTATCAGCAGGTGGGATAACTGAGTGAATACCTCGCCACACTCAGAGAGGTGAACTGCCTCTCCCCAGTTTGAACTCACTGGTGTATCAGTAGGTGGGATAACTGAGTGAATCCCTTCCCACACTCAGAGAGGTGAACGGCCTCTCCCGAGTGTGATTTCGCTTGTGTATCAGCAGGTGGGAGAACTCAGTGAATCCCTTCGCACACACAAAGAGGTGAACGGTCTCTCACCAGTGTGAACTCACTGGTGAATCTGCAGGTGGGATAACTGAGTGAATCCCTTCCCACACTCAGAGAGGTTAACGGCCTCTCCCCAGTGTGACCTCGCTGGTGGATCAGCAGGTAGGATAACTGAGTGAATCCCTTCCCACACTCAGAGAGGTGAACGGTCTCTCCCCAGTGTGAACTCGCTGGTGTATCAGCAGGTGGGATAACTGAGTGAATCCCTTCCCACTCTCAGAGAGGTGAACGGTCTCTCCCCAGTGTGAACTCAGTGGTGTATCAGCAGGTGGGATAATTGAGTGAATCCCTTCCCACATTCAGAGAGGTGAACAGCCTCTCCCCAGTGTGAACTCACTGGTTTATCAGTTGGTGGGATAACTGATTGAATCCCTTCCCACATTTAGAGAGGTGAACAGTCTCTCCCCAGTGTGAACACACTGGTGCATCAGTAGGTGGGATAACTGAGTGAATCCCTCCCCACACTCAGAGAGTTGAACGGTCTCTGCCCAGTGTGCACTCACTGGTGTATCAGTAGGTGGGATAACTGAGTGAATCCCTTCCCACACTCAGAGAGGTGAACGGTCCCTCCCCAGTTTGAACTCACTGGTGTATCAGTAGGTGGGATAGCTGACTGAATCACTTCCCACATTCAGAGAGGTGAACAGTCTCTCCTCAGTGTGAACTCACTGGTGTATCAGCAGGTGGGTTAACTGATTGAATCCCTTCCCACACTCAGAGAGGTGAACGGCCTCTCCCCAGTGTGAACTCGCTGGTGTATCAGCAGTTGGGATAACTGAGTGAATCGCTTCCCACACTCAGAGATGTGAACGGTATCTCACCAGTGTGAACTCACTGGTGAATCTGCAGGTGGGATAACTGAGTGAATCACTTCCCACACTCAGAGAGGTGAACGGCCTCTCCCCATTGTGAACTCACTGGTGTATCAGCAGGTGGGATAATTGAGTGAATCCCTTCCCACACTCAGAGAGGTGAACGGCCTCTCCCCATTGTGAACTCAGTGGTGTATCAGCAGGTGGGATAATTGAGTGAATCCCTTCCCACATTCAGAGAGGTGAAAAGCCTCTCCCCAGTGTGAACTTTTTTGTGTAGCAGCATGTAGGATAACTGATGGAATCCCTTCCCACACTCAGAGAGGTGAACAGTCTCTCCCCAGTGTGAATTCACTGATGTATCAGCAGGTGGAATACTGAGTGAATCCCATCCCACACTCAGAGAGGTGAACAGTCTCTCACCAGTGTGAACTCACTGGTGAATCTGCAGGTGGGATAACTGAGTGAATCCCTTCCCACACTCAGAGAGGTGAACGGCCTCTACCCAGTGTGACCTCGCTGGTGTATCGGCAGGTGGGATAACTGAGTGAATCCCTTCCCACACTCAGAGAGCTGAACAGCCTGTCCCCAGTGTTTTCTCAATGGTGTATCAGTAGGTAGGATAACTGTGTGTATCCGTTCCCACACTCAGAGAGGTGAACGGCCTCTCCCCAGTGTGAACTCGTTGGTGTATCAGCAGGTGTGATAACTGAGTGAATCACTTCCCACACTCAGAGAGGTGAACAGTCTCTCCTCAGTGTGAACTCGTTGGTGTATCAGCAGGTGGAATACTGAGTGAATCCCTCCCCACACTCAGAGAGTTGAACGGTCTCTGCCCAGTGTGCACTCACTGATGTATCAGTAGGTGGGATAACTGAGTGAATCCCTTCCCACACTCAGAGAGGTGAACGGTCCCTCCCCAGTGTGAACTCACTGGTGTATCAGTAGGTGGGATAGCTGACTGAATCACTTCCCACATTCAGAGAGGTGAACAGTCTCTCCTCAGTGTGAACTCACTGGTGTATCAGCAGGTGGGATAACTGAGTGAATCCCTTCCCACACTCAGAGAGGTGAACGGCCTCTCCCCAGTGTGAACTCGCTGGTGTATCAGCAGTTGGGATAAATGAGTGAATCCCTTCCCACACTCAGAGAGGTGAACGGCCTCTCCCCAGTGTGACCTCGCTATTGGATCAGCAGGTAGAATAACTGAGTGAATCCCTTCCCACACTCAGAGAGGTGAACGGCCTCTCCCCAGTGTGAACTCAGTGGTGTATCAGCAGGTGCGATAATTGAGTGAATCACTTCCCACATTCAGAGAGGTGAAAAGCCTGTCGCCAGTCTGAACTTTTTTGTGTAGCAGCAGGTGGGATAGCTGAGTGAATCACTTCCCACATTCAGAGAGGTGAACAGTCTCTCACCAGTGTGAACTCACTGGTGAATCTGCAGGTGGGATAACTGAGTGAATCCCTTCCCAAACTCAGAGAGGTGAACGGCCTCTACCCAGTGTGACCTCGCTGGTGTATCGGCAGGTGGGATAACTGAGTGAATCCCTTCCCAAACTCAGAGAGGTGAACGGTCTTTCCCCAGTGTGAACTCACTGGTGTATCATCAGGTGGGATAACTGAGTGAATCCCTTCCTACATTCAGAGAGGTGAAAAGCCTCTCCCCTGTGTGAACTCTTTTGTGTAGCAGCAGGTAGGATAACTGAGTGAATCCCTTCCCAAACTTAGAGAGGTGAACGGCCTCTCCCCAGTGTGAACTCACTGGTGTATCAGCAGGTGGGATAACTGAGTGAATCCCTTCCCACACTCAGAGAGATGAACAGTCTCTCCCCAGTTTGAACTCGCTGTTGTATCAGCAGGTGGGATAACTGAGTGAATCCCTCCCCACACTCAGAGAGGTGAACGGTCCCTCCCCAGTGTGAACTCGCTGGCGTATCAGTAGGTGGGATAACTGAGTGAATCCCTTCCCACACTCAGAAAGGTGAACGGCCTCTCCCCAGTGTGAACTCACTGGTGTATCAGCAGGTGGGATAACTGAGTGAATCACTTCCCACACTTAGAGAGGTGAACGGTCCCTCCCCAGTGTGAACTCGCTGGTGTATCAGCAGGTGGGATAACTGAGTGAATCCCTTCCCACATTCAGTGAGGTGAACAGCCTCTCCCCAGTGTGAACACACTGGTGTATCAGTAGGTGGGATAACGGAGTGAATCCCTCCCCACACTCAGAGAGGTGAACGGTCTCTCCCCAGTGTGCACTCACTGGTGTATCAGTAGGTGGGATAGCTGAGTGAATCACTTCCCACATTCAGAGAGGTGAACGGTCTCTCACCAGTGTGAACTCACTGGTGAATCTGCAGGTGGGATAACTGAGAGAATCCCTTCCCACAATCAGAGAGGTGAACGGCCTCTCCCCAGTGTGAACTCGCTGGTGTATCAGCAGTTGGGATAACTGAGTGAATCCCTTCCCACACTCAGAGAGGTGAACGGCCTCTCCCCAGTGTGACCTCGCTAGTGGATCAGCAGGTAGTATAACTGAGTGAATCCCTTCCCAAACTCAGAGAGGTGAACAGTCTCTCCCCAGTGTGAACTCGCTGGTGTATCAGTAGGTGGGATAATTGAGTGAATCTCTTCCCACACTCAGAGAGGTGAACGGTCTCTCCCCAGTGTGAACTCGCTGGTGTATCAGTAGTTGGGATAACTGAGTGAATCCCTTCCCACTCTCAGAGAGGTGAACGGTCTCTCCCCAGTGTGAACTCAGTGGTGTATCAGCAGGTGGGATAATTGAGTGAATCCCTTCCCACATTCAGAGAGGTGAAAAGCCTCTCCGCAGTGTGAACTCTTTTGTGTAGCAGCAGGTAGGATAACAGAGGGAATCCCTTCCCACACTCAGAAATGTGAACTGTCTCCCCGCAGTGTGACCTCGCTGGTGGATCAGCAGGTAGGATAACTGAGTGAATCCCTTCCCAAACTTAGAGAGGTGAACGGCCTCTCCACAGTGTGAACTCACTGGTGTATCAGAGGGTTGATAACTGAGTGAATCACTTCCCACACTCAGAGTGGTGAACAGCCTCTCCCCAGTGTGAACTCGTTGGTGTATCAGCAGGTGGGATAACTGAGTGAATCTCTTCCCACACTCAGAGAGTTGAACGGTCTCTCCCCAGTGTGAACTCACTGGTGCATCAGCAGGTGGGATAACTGAGTGAATCACTTCCCACACTCAGAGAGGTGAACAGTCTCTCCCCAGTGTGAAATCGCTGGTGTATCAGCGGGTTGGATAACTGAGTGAATCACTTCCCACACTCAGAGAGGTGAACAGCCTCTCCCCAGTGTGAACTCGTTGGTGTATCAGCAGGTGGGAGAACTGAGTGCATCTCTTCCCACACTCAGAGAGGTGAACAGCCTCTCCCCAGTGTGAACTCGTTGGTGTATCACGAGGTGGGATAACTGAGTGAATCTCTACCCACACTCAGAGAGTTGAACGGTCTCTCCCCAGTGTGAACTCACTGGTGCATCAGCAGGTGGGATAACTGAGTGAATCACTTTCCACCCTCAGAGAGGTGAACAGTCTCTCCCCAGTGTGAAATCGCTGGTGTATCAGCAGGTGGGATAACTGAGTGAATCACTTCCCACACTCAGAGAAATGAACAGCCTCTCCCCAGTGTGACCTCGCTGGTGTATCAGCAGGTGGGATAACTGCGTCAATCCCTTCCCACACTCAGAGAGGTGAACGGCCTCTCCCCAGTGTGACTTCGCTTGTGTATCAGCAGGTAGGAGAACAGAGTGAATCCCTTCCCACACTCAGAGAGGTGAACGGTCTCTCACCAGTGTGAACTCACTGGTGAATCTGCAGGTGGGATAACTGAGTGAATCCCTTCCCACACTCAGAGAGGTTAACGGCCTTTTCCCAGTGTGACCTCGCCAGTGGATCAGCAGGTAGGATAACTGAGTGAATCCCTTACCACACTCAGAGAGGTGAACGGTCTCTCCCCAGTGTGAACTCGCTGGTGTATCAGCAGGTGGGATAATTGAGTGAATCCCTTCCCACACTCAGATAGGTGAACGGACACTCCCCAGTGTGAACTCGCTGGTGTATCAGTAGGTGGGATAATTGAGTGAATCTCTTCCCACACTCAGAAAGGTGAACGGTCTCTCCCCAGTGTGAACTCGCTGGTGTATCAGTAGGTGGGATAACTGAGTGAATCCCTTCCCACTCTCAGAGAGGTGAACGGTCTCTCCCCAGTGTGAACTCAGTGGTGTATCAGCAGGTGGGATAATTGAGTGAATCCCTTCCCACATTCAGAGAGGTGAAAAGCCTCTCCCCAGTGTGAACTCTTTTGTGTAGCAGCAGGTAGGATAACAGAGGGAATCCCTTCCCACACTCAGAGAGTTGAACGGTCTCTCCCCAGTGTGAACTCACTGGTGTATCAGCAGGTTGGATAACTGAGTGAATCACTTCCCACACTCAGAGAGGTGAACAGTCTCTCCCCAGTGTGAAATCGCTGGTGTATCAGCAGGTGGGATAACTGAGTGAATCACTTCCCACACTCAGAGAAATGAACAGACTCTCCCCTGTGTGACCTCGCTGGTGTATCAGCAGGTGGGATAACTGAGTGAATCTCTTCCCACATTCAGAGAGGTGAACGGCCTCTCCCCAGTGTGACTTCGCTTGTGTATCAGCAGGTGGGAGAATTGAGTGAATCCCTTCCCACACTCAGACAGGTGAACGGTCTCTCCCCAGTGTGAACTCGCTGGTGTATCAGCAGGTGGGATAATTGAGTGAATCTCTTCCCACACTCAGAGAGGTGAACGGTCTCTCCCCAGTGTGAACTCGCTGGTGTATCAGTAGGTGGGATAATTGTGTGAATCTCTTCCCACACTCAGAGAGGTGAACGGTCTCTCCCCAGTGTGAACTCGCTGGTGTATCAGTAGGTGGGATAACTGAGTGAATCCCTTCCCACTCTCAGAGAGGTGAACGGTCTCTCCCCAGTGTGAACTCAGTGGTATATCAGCAGGTGGGATAATTGAGTGAATCCCTTCCCACATTCAGAGAGGTGAAAAGCCTCTTCCCAGTGTGAACTCTTTTGTGTAGCAGCAGGTAGGATAACAGAGGGAATCCCTTCCCACACTCAGAAATGTGAACTGTTTCCCCGCAGTGTGACCTCGCTGGTGGATCAGCAGTTAGCATAACTGAGTGAATCCCTTCCCACACTCAGAGAGGTGAACGGTCTCTCCCCAGTGTGAACTCGTTGGTGTATCACTAGGTGGGATAACTGAGTGAATCTCTACCCACACTCAGAGAGTTGAACGGTCTCTCCCCAGTGTGAACTCACTGGTGTATCAGCAGGTGGGATAACTGAGTGAATCGCTTCCCACACTCAGAGAGGTGAACGGCCTCTCCCCAGTGTGATTTCGCTTGTGTATCAGCAGGTGGGATAATTGTGTGAATCTCTTCCCACACTCAGAGAGGTGAACAGCCTCTCCCCAGTGTGAACTCGTTGGTGTATCACTAGGTGGGATAACTGAGTGAATCTCTACCCACACTCAGAGAGTTGAACGGTCTCTCCCCAGTGTGAACTCACTGGTGTATCAGCAGGTGGGATAACTGAGTGAATCGCTTTCCACACTCAGAGAGGTGAACGGCCTCTCCCCAGTGTGACTTCGCTTGTGTATCAGCAGGTGGGATAACTGAGTGAATCCCTTCCCACACTCAGAGAGGTTGACGGCCTTTTCCCAGTGTGACCTCGCTGGTGGATCAGCAGGTAGGATAACTGAGTGAATCCCTTCCCACACTCAGAGAGGTGAACGGTCTCTCCCCAGTGTGAACTCGCTGGTGTATCAGCAGGTGGGATAATTGAGTGAATCCCTTCCCACACTCAGAGAGGTGAACGGACACTCCCCAGTGTGAACTCGCTGGTGTATCAGTAGGTGGGATAATTGAGTGAATCTCTTCCCACACTCAGAGAGGTGAAAAGCCTCTCCCCAGTGTGAACTCTTTTGTGCAGCAGCAGGTAGGATAACAGAGGGAATCCCTTCCCACACTCAGAGAGTTGAACGGTCTCTCCCCAGTGTGAACTCACTGGTGTATCAGCAGGTGTGATAACTGAGTGAATCACTTCCCACACTCAGAGAGGTGAACAGTCTCTCCCCAGTGTGAAATCGCTGGTGTATCAGCAGGTGGGATAACTGAGTGAATCACTTCCCACACTCAGAGAGGTGAACAATCTCTCCCCAGTGTGAACTCGTTGGTGTATCAGCAGGTGGGATAACTGAGTGAATCCCTTCCCACTCTCAGAGAGGTGAACGGTTCTCTCCCCAGTGTGAACTCAGTGGTGTATCAGCAGGTGGGATAATTGAGTGAATCCCTTCCCACATTCAGAGAGGTGAAAAGCCTCTCCCCAGTGTGAACTCTTTTGTGTAGCAGCAGGTAGGATAACAGAGGGAATCACTTCCCACACTCAGAGAGATGAACAGCCTCTCCCCAGTGTGACCTCGCTGGTGTATCAGCAGGTAGGATAACTGAGTGAATCCCTTCCTAAACTTAGAGAGGTGAACGGCCTCTCCACCGTGTGAACTCACTGGTGTATCAGCGGGTTGGATAACTGAGTGAATCACTTCCCACACTCAGAGAGGTGAACAGCCTCTCCCCAGTGTGAACTCGTTGGTGTATCAGCAGGTGGGATAACTGAGTGAATCACTTCCCACACTCAGAGAGTTGAACGGTCTCTCCCCAGTGTGAACTCACTGGTGTATCAGCAGGTGGGATAACTGAGTGAATCACTTCCCACACTCAGAGAGGTGAACAGTCTCTCCCCAGTGTGAAATCGCTGGTGTATCAGCGGGTTGGATAACTGAGTGAATCACTTCCCACACTCAGAGAGGTGAACAGCCTCTCCCCAGTGTGAACTCGTTGTTGTATCAGCAGGTGGGAGAACTGAGTGAATCTCTTCCCACACTCAGAGAGGTGAACAGCCTCTCCCCAGTGTGAACTCGTTGGTGTATCACTAGGTGGGATAATTGAGTGAATCTCTACCCACACTCAGAGAGTTGAACGGTCTCTCCCCAGTGTGAACTCACTGGTGTATCAGCAGGTGGGATAATTGAGTGAATCACTTTCCACCCTCAGAGAGGTGAACAGTCTCTCCCCAGTGTGAAATCGCTGGTGTATCAGCAGGTGGGATAACTGAGTGAATCACTTCCCACACTCAGAGAAATGAACAGCCTCTCCCCAGTGTGACCTCGCTGGTGTATCAGCAGGTGGGATAACTGAGTGAATCCCTTCCCACACTCAGAGAGGTGAACGGCCTCTCCCCAGTGTGACTTCGCTTGTGTATCAGCAGGTGGGAGAACAGAGTGAATCCCTTCCCACACTCAGAGAGGTGAACGGTCTCTCACCAGTGTGAACTCACTGGTGAATCTGCAGGTGGGATAACTGAGTGAATCCCTTCCCACACTCAGAGAGGTTAACGGCCTTTTCCCAGTGTGACCTCGCATGTGGATCAGCAGGTTGGATAACTGAGTGAATCCCTTCCCACACTCAGAGAGGTTAACGGCCTTTTCCCAGTGTGACCTCGCATG
Organism: Pristiophorus japonicus; assembly: GCF_044704955.1. Classification (NCBI taxonomy): domain Eukaryota; kingdom Metazoa; phylum Chordata; class Chondrichthyes; family Pristiophoridae; genus Pristiophorus; species Pristiophorus japonicus. The sequence continues at coordinate 67,948 of NW_027254767.1, forward strand.
TGGATCAGCATGTGGGATAATTGAGTGAATCCCTTCCCACACTCAGAGAGATGAACGGTCTCTCCCCAGTGTGTACTCACTGGTGTATCATCAGGTGTGATAACTGAGTGAATCCCTTCCCACACTCAGAGAGGTGAACAGTCTCTCCCCAGTGTGAACTCACTGGTGTATCAGCAGGTGGGATAACTGAGTGAATCCCTTCCCACACTCAGAGAGGTGAACGGTCTCTCACCAGTGTGAACTCACTGGTGAATCTGCAGGTGGGATAACTGAGTGAATCCCTTCCCACACTCAGAGAGGTGAACGGCCTCTCCCCAGTGTGACCTCGCTAGTGGATCAGCAAGTGGGATAACTGAGTGAATCCCTTCCCACACTCAGACAGGTGAACAGTCTCTCCCAGGTGTGAACTCGCTGGTGTATCAGCAGTTGGGATAATTGAGTGAATCCCTTCCCACACTCAGAGAGGTGAACGGTCTCTCCCCAGTTTGAACTCGCTGGTGTATCAGCAGGTGGGATAACTGAGTGAATCCCTTCCAACACTCAGAGAGGTGAACGGCCTCTCCCCAGTGTGAACTCGTTGGTGTATCAGCAGGTAGGATAACTGAGTAAATCTCTTCCCACACTCAGAGAGTTGAACGGTCTCTCCCCAGTGTGAACTCACTGGTTTATCAGCAGGTGGGATAACTGAGTGAATCACTTCCCACACTCAGAAAGGTGAACGGTCTCTCCCCAGTGTGAACTCGCTGGTGTATCAGTAGGTGGGATAACTGAGTGAATCCCTTCCCACACTCAGAGAGGTGAACGGTCTCTCCCCAGTGTGAACTCGCTGGTGTATCAGTAGGTGGGATAACTGAGTGAATCCCTTCCCACTCTCAGAGAGGTGAACGGTCTCTCCCCAGTGTGAACTCAGTGGTGTATCAGCAGGTGGGATAATTGAGTGAATCCCTTCCCACATTCAGAGAGGTGAAAAGCCTCTCCCCAGTGTGAACTCTTTTGTGTAGCAGCAGGTAGGATAACAGAGGGAATCCCTTCCCACACTCAGAGAGTTGAACGGTCTCTCCCCAGTGTGAACTCACTGGTGTATCAGCAGGTGGGATAACTGAGTGAATCACTTCCCACACTCAGAGAGGTGAACAGACTCTCCCCAGTGTGACTTCGCTTGTGTATCAGCAGGTGGGAGAATTGAGTGAATCCCTTCCCACACTCAGACAGGTGAACGGTCTCTCCCCAGTGTAAACTCGCTGGTGTATCAGCAGGTGGGATAATTGAGTGAATCTCTTCCCACACTCAGAGAGGTGAACGGTCTCTCCCCAGTGTGAACTCGCTGGTGTATCAGTAGGTGGGATAATTGTGTGAATCTCTTCCCACACTCAGAGAGGTGAACGGTCTCTCCCCAGTGTGAACTCGCTGGTGTATCAGTAGGTGGGATAACTGAGTGAATCCCTTCCCACTCTCAGAGAGGTGAACGGTCTCTCCCCAGTGTGAACTCAGTGGTATATCAGCAGGTGGGATAATTGAGTGAATCCCTTCCCACATTCAGAGAGGTGAAAAGCCTCTTCCCAGTGTGAACTCTTTTGTGTAGCAGCAGGTAGGATAACAGAGGGAATCCCTTCCCACACTCAGAAATGTGAACTGTTTCCCCGCAGTGTGACCTCGCTGGTGGATCAGCAGTTAGCATAACTGAGTGAATCCCTTCCCACACTCAGAGAGGTGAACGGTCTCTCCCCAGTGTGAACTCGCTGGTGTATCAGTAGGTGGGATAATTGTGTGAATCTCTTCCCACACTCAGAGAGGTGAACAGCCTCTCCCCAGTGTGAACTCGCTGGTGTAGCAGCAGGTAGGATAACAGAGGGAATCCCTTCCCACACTCAGAAATGTGAACTGTTTCCCCGCAGTGTGACCTCGCTGGTGGATCAGCAGTTAGCATAACTGAGTGAATCCCTTCCCACACTCAGAGAGGTGACCGGTCTCTCCCCAGTGTGAACTCGCTGGTGTATCAGCAGGTGGGATAATTGAGTGAATCCCTTCCCACACTCAGAGAGGTGAACGGACACTCCCCAGTGTGAACTCGCTGGTGTATCAGTAGGTGGGATAATTGAGTGAATCCCTTCCCACATTCAGAGAGGTGAAAAGCCTCTCCCCAGTGTGAACTCTTTTGTGCAGCAGCAGGTAGGATAACAGAGGGAATCCCTTCCCACACTCAGAGAGTTGAACGGTCTCTCCCCAGTGTGAACTCACTGGTGTATCAGCAGGTGTGATAACTGAGTGAATCACTTCCCACACTCAGAGAGGTGAACAGTCTCTCCCCAGTGTGAAATCGCTGGTGTATCAGCAGGTGGGATAACTGAGTGAATCACTTCCCACACTCAGAGAGGTGAACAGTCTCTCCCCAGTGTGAACTCGTTGGTGTATCAGCAGGTGGGATAACTGAGTGAATCCCTTCCCACTCTCAGAGAGGTGAACGGTCTCTCCCCAGTGTGAACTCAGTGGTGTATCAGCAGGTGGGATAATTGAGTGAATCCCTTCCCACATTCAGAGAGGTGAAAAGCCTCTCCCCAGTGTGAACTCTTTTGTGTAGCAGCAGGTAGGATAACAGAGGGAATTCCTTCCCACACTCAGAGAGATGAACAGCCTCTCCCCAGTGTGACCTCGCTGGTGTATCAGCAGGTAGGATAACTGAGTGAATCCCTTCCCAAACTTAGAGAGGTGAACGGCCTCTCCACAGTGTGAACTCACTGGTGTATCAGCGGATTGGATAACTGAGTGAATCACTTCCCACACTCAGAGAGGTGAACAGCCTCTCCCCAGTGTGAACTCGTTGGTGTATCAGCAGGTGGGATAACTGAGTGAATCTCTTCCCACACTCAGAGAGTTGAACGGTCTCTCCCCAGTGTGAACTCACTGGTGTATCAGCAGGTGGGATAACTGAGTGAATCACTTCCCACACTCAGAGAGGTGAACAGTCTCTCCCCAGTGTGAAATCGCTGGTGTATCAGCGGGTTGGATAACTGAGTGAATCACTTCCCACACTCAGAGAGGTGAACAGCCTCTCCCCAGTGTGAACTCACTGGTGAATCTGCAGGTGGGATAACTGAGTGAATCCCTTCCCACACTCAGAGAGTTGAACGGCCTCTCCCCAGTGTGACTTCGCTTGTGTATCAGCAGGTGGGAGAACAGAGTGAATCCCTTCCCACACTCAGAGAGGTGAACGGTCTCTCACCAGTGTGAACTCACTGGTGAATCTGCAGGTGGGATAACTGAGTGAATCCCTTCCCACACTCAGAGAGGTTAACGGCCTTTTCCCAGTGTGACCTCGCATGTGGATCAGCAGGTAGGATAACTGAGTGAATCCCTTCCCACACTCAGAGAGGTTAACGGCCTTTTCCCAGTGTGACCTCGCATGTGGATCAGCAGGTGGGATAATTGAGTGAATCCCTTCCCACACTCAGAGAAGTGAACGGTCTCTCCCCAGTGTGTACTCACTGGTGTATCATCAGGTGGGATAACTGAGTGAATCCCTTCCCACACTCAGAGAGGTGAACAGTCTCTCCCCAGTGTGAACTCACTGGTGGATCAGCAGGTGGGATAACTGAGTGAATCCCTTCCCACACTCAGAGAGGTGAACGGCCTCTCCCCAGTGTGACCTCGCTAGTGGATCAGCAAGTGGGATAACTGAGTGAATCCCTTCCCACACTCAGACAGGTGAACAGTCTCTCCCAGGTGTGAACTCGCTGGTGTATCAGCAGGTGGGATAATTGAGTGAATCCCTTCCCACACTCAGAGAGGTGAACGGTCTCTCCCCAGTTTGAACTCGCTGGTGTATCAGCAGGTGGGATAACTGAGTGAATCCCTTCCAACACTCAGAGAGGTGAACGGCCTCTCTCCAGTGTGAACTCACTGGCGTATCAGCAGGTGGGATAATTGAGTGAATCCCTTCCCACACTCAGAGAGGTGAACAGTCTCTCCCCAGTGTGAACACTTTGGTGTATCAGCAGGTGGGATAACTGAGTGAATCTCTTCCCACACTCAGAGAGTTGAACGGTCTCTCCCCAGTGTGAACTCACTGGTGTATCAGCAGGTGGGATAACTGAGTGAATCACTTCCCACACTCAGAGAGGTGAACGGTCTCTCCCCAGTGTGAACTCACTGGTGTATCAGCAGGTGGGATAACTGAGTGAATCACTTCCCACACTCAGAGAGGTGAACAGTCTCTCCCCAGTGTGAACTCTTTTGTGTAGCAGCAGGTAGGATAACAGAGGGAATGCCTTCCCACACTCAGAGAGGTGAACAGCCTCTCCCCAGTGTGACCTCGCTGGTGTATCAGCAGGTAGGATAACTGAATGAATCCCTTCCCAAACTTAGAGAGGTGAACGGTCTCTCCCCAGTGTGACCTCGCTGATGTATCAGCAGGTGGGGTAACTGAGTGAATCCCTTCCCACACTCAGAGAGGTGAACTGCCTCTCCCCAGTTTGAACTCACTGGTGTATCAGCAGGTGGGGGAAATGAGTGAATCCCTTCCCACTCTCAGAGAGGTGAACGGTCTCTCCCCAGTGTGAACTCAGTGGTGAATCTGCAGGTGGGATAACTGAGTGAATCCCTTCCCACACTCAGAGAGGTTAACGGCCTCTCCCCAGTGTGACCTCGCTGGTGGATCAGCAGGTAGGACAACTGAGTGAATCCCTTCCCACACTCAGAGAGTTGAACGGCCTCTCCCCAGTGTGAACCAACTGGTGTATCAGCAGGTAGGATAACTGAGTGAATCCCTTCCCAAACTTAGAGAGGTGAACGGCCTCTCCACAGTGTGAACTCACTGGTGTATCAGCGGATTGGATAACTGAGTGAATCACTTCCCACACTCAGAGAGGTGAACAGCCTCTCCCCAGTGTGAACTCGTTGGTGTATCAGCAGGTGGGATAACTGAGTGAATCTCTTCCCACACTCAGAGAGTTGAACGGTCTCTCCCCAGTGTGAACTCACTGGTGTATCAGCAGGTGGGATAACTGAGTGAATCACTTCCCACACTCAGAGAGGTGAACAGTCTCTCCCCAGTGTGAAATCGCTGGTGTATCAGCGGGTTGGATAACTGAGTGAATCACTTCCCACACTCAGAGAGGTGAACAGCCTCTCCCCAGTGTGAACTCACTGGTGAATCTGCAGGTGGGATAACTGAGTGAATCCCTTCCCACACTCAGAGAGTTGAACGGCCTCTCCCCAGTGTGACTTCGCTTGTGTATCAGCAGGTGGGAGAACAGAGTGAATCCCTTCCCACACTCAGAGAGGTGAACGGTCTCTCACCAGTGTGAACTCACTGGTGAATCTGCAGGTGGGATAACTGAGTGAATCCCTTCCCACACTCAGAGAGGTTAACGGCCTTTTCCCAGTGTGACCTCGCATGTGGATCAGCAGGTAGGATAACTGAGTGAATCCCTTCCCACACTCAGAGAGGTTAACGGCCTTTTCCCAGTGTGACCTCGCATGTGGATCAGCAGGTGGGATAATTGAGTGAATCCCTTCCCACACTCAGAGAAGTGAACGGTCTCTCCCCAGTGTGTACTCACTGGTGTATCATCAGGTGGGATAACTGAGTGAATCCCTTCCCACACTCAGAGAGGTGAACAGTCTCTCCCCAGTGTGAACTCACTGGTGGATCAGCAGGTGGGATAACTGAGTGAATCCCTTCCCACACTCAGAGAGGTGAACGGCCTCTCCCCAGTGTGACCTCGCTAGTGGATCAGCAAGTGGGATAACTGAGTGAATCCCTTCCCACACTCAGACAGGTGAACAGTCTCTCCCAGGTGTGAACTCGCTGGTGTATCAGCAGGTGGGATAATTGAGTGAATCCCTTCCCACACTCAGAGAGGTGAACGGTCTCTCCCCAGTTTGAACTCGCTGGTGTATCAGCAGGTGGGATAACTGAGTGAATCCCTTCCAACACTCAGAGAGGTGAACGACCTCTCTCCAGTGTGAACTCACTGGCGTATCAGCAGGTGGGATAACTGAGTGAATCCCTTCCCACACTCAGAGAGGTGAACAGTCTCTCCCCAGTGTGAACACTTTGGTGTATCAGCAGGTGGGATAACTGAGTGAATCTCTTCCCACACTCAGAGAGTTGAACGGTCTCTCCCCAGTGTGAACTCACTGGTGTATCAGCAGGTGGGATAACTGAGTGAATCACTTCCCACACTCAGAGAGGTGAACGGTCTCTCCCCAGTGTGAACTCACTGGTGTATCAGCAGGTGGGATAACTGAGTGAATCACTTCCCACACTCAGAGAGGTGAACAGTCTCTCCCCAGTGTGAACTCTTTTGTGTAGCAGCAGGTAGGATAACAGAGGGAATGCCTTCCCACACTCAGAGAGGTGAACAGCCTCTCCCCAGTGTGACCTCGCTGGTGTATCAGCAGGTAGGATAACTGAATGAATCCCTTCCCAAACTTAGAGAGGTGAACGGTCTCTCCCCAGTGTGACCTCGCTGGTGTATCAGCAGGTGGGGTAACTGAGTGAATCCCTTCCCACACTCAGAGAGGTGAACTGCCTCTCCCCAGTTTGAACTCACTGGTGTATCAGCAGGTGGGGGAAATGAGTGAATCCCTTCCCACACTCAGAGAGGTGAACGGTCTCTCCCCAGTGTGAACTCAGTGGTGAATCTGCAGGTGGGATAACTGAGTGAATCCCTTCCCACACTCAGAGAGGTTAACGGCCTCTCCCCAGTGTGACCTCGCTGGTGGATCAGCAGGTAGGACAACTGAGTGAATCCCTTCCCACACTCAGAGAGTTGAACGGCCTCTCCCCAGTGTGAACCAACTGGTGTATCAGCAGGTGGGATAACTGAGTGAATCCCTTCCCACACTCAGAGAGGTGAACGGTCTCTCCCCAGTGTGAACTCGCTGGTGTATCAGCAGGTGGGATAATTGAGTGAATCCCTTCCCACACACAGAGAGGTGAACGGCCTCTCCCCAATGTGAACTCACTGGCGTATCAGCAGGTGGGATAACTGAGTGAATCCCTTCCCACACTCAGAGAGGTGAACAGCCTCTCCCCAGTGTTAACTCAATGGTGTATCAGCAGTGGGATAACTGAGTGAATCTCTTCCCACACTCAGAGAGGTGAATGGTCTCTCCCCAGTGTGAACTCACTGGTGAATCTGCAGGTGGGATAACTGAGTGAATCCCTTCCCACACTCAGAGAGGTGAACGGCCTCTCCCCAGTGTGACCTCGCTGGTGGATCAGCAGGTAGGATAACTGAGTGAATCCCTTCCAACACTCAGAGAGGTGAACGGCCTCTCCCCAGTGTGAACTCGCTGGTGTATCAGCAGGTGTTATAATTGAGTGAATCCCTTCCCACGCTCAGAGAGGTGAACGGTCTCTCCCCAGTGTGAACTTGCTGGTGTATCAGTAGGTGGGATAACTGAGTGAATCCCTTCCCACACTCAGAGAGCTTAACGGCCTCTCCCCAGTGTGAACTCACTGGTGTATCAGCAGGTGGGATAACTGAGTCAATCCCTTCCCACACTCAGAGAAGTGAACAGTCTCTCCTCAGTGTGAACTCACTGGTGTATCAGTAGGTGGGATAATTGAGTGAATCCCTTCCCACACTCAGAGAGGTGAACGGCCTCTCCCCAGTGTGAACTCGCTGGTGTATCAGCAGGTGGGATAATTGAGTGAAACCCTTCCCACACTCAGAGAGGTGAACGGTCTCTCCCCAGTGTGAACTCGCTGGTGTATCAGTAGGTGGGATAACTGAGTGAACCCCTTCCCACTCTCAGAGAGGTGAACGGTCTCTCCCCAGTGTGAACTCAGTGGTGAATCTGCAGGTGGGATAACTGAGTGAATCCCTTCCCACACTCAGAGAGTTGAACGGTCTCTCCCCAGTTTGAACTCAATGGTGTATCAGCAGTGGGATAAATGAGTGAATCCCTTAGTACACTCAGAGAGGTGAACGGTCTCTCCCCAGTGTGACCTCGCTGCTGTATCAGCAGGTGGGGTAACTGAGTGAATCCCTTCCCACACTCAGAGAGGTGAACTGCCTCTCCCCAGTTTGAACTAACTGGTGTATCAGTAGGTAGGATAACTTTGTGAATCCCTTCCCACACTCAGAGAGGTGAACGGTCTCTCCCCAGTGTGACCTCGCTAGTGTATCAGCAGGTGGGATAACTGAGTGAATCCCTTCCCACACTCAGAGAGGTGAACGGCCTCTCCCCAGTGTGGCCTCGCTGGTGTATCAGCAGGTAGGATAACTGAGTGAATCCCTTACCAAACTTAGAGAGGTGAACGGTCTCTCCCCAGTGTGACCTCGCTGGTGTATCAGCAGGTGGGGTAACTGAGTGAATCCCTTCCCACACTCAGAGAGGTGAACTGCCTCTCCCCAGTTTGAACTCACTGGTGTATCAGTAGGTAGGATAACTGTGTGAATCCCTTCCCACACTCAGAGAGGTGAACGGTCTCTCCCCAGTGTGACCTCGCTGGTGTATCAGCAGGTGGGATAACTGTGTGAATCCCTTCCCACACTCAGAGAGGTGAACGGCCTCTCCCCAGTGTGACTTCGCTTGTGTATCAGCAGGTGGGAGAACTGAGTGAATCCCTTCCCACACTCAGAGAGGTGAACGGTCTCTCACCAGTGTGAATTCACTGGTGAATCTGCAGGTGGGATAACTGAGTGAATCCCTTCCCACACTCAGAGAGGTGAACGGTCTCTCCCCAGTGTGAACTTGCTGGTGTATCAGTAGGTGGGATAATTGAGTGAATCTCTTCCCACACTCAGAGAGGTGAACGGTCTCTCCCCAGTGTGAACTCGCTGGTGTATCAGTAGGTGGGATAACTGTGTGAATCCCTTCCAACTCTCAGAGAGGTGAACGGTCTCTCCCCAGTGTGAACTCAGTGGTGAATCTGCAGGTGGGATAACTGAGTGAATCCCTTCCCACACTCAGAGAGCTTAACGGCCTCTCCCCAGTGTGAACTCACAGGTGTATCAGCAGGTGGGATAACTGAGTGAATCCCTTCCCACACTCAGAGAGGTGAACAGTCTCTCCCCAGTGTGAACTCGCTGGTGTATCAGCAGGTGGGATAATTGAGTGAATCCCTTCCCACACTCAGAGAGGTGAACGGTCTCTCCCCAGTGTGACCTCGCTAGTGGATCAGCAAGTGGGATAACTGAGTGAATCCCTTCCCACACTCAGAGAGGTGAACAGCCTCTCCCCAGTGTGAACTCAATGGTGTATCAGCAGTGGGATAAATGAGTGAATCCCTTAGTACACTCAGAGAGGTGAACGGTCTCTCCCCAGTGTGACCTCGCTGCTGTATCAGCAGGTGGGGTAACTGAGTGAATCCCTTCCCACACTCAGAGAGGTGAACTGCCTCTCCCCAGTTTGAACTAACTGGTGTATCAGTAGGTAGGATAACTTTGTGAATCCCTTCCCACACTCGGAGAGGTGAACGGTCTCTCCCCAGTGTGACCTCGCTAGTGTATCAGCAGGTGGGATAACTGAGTGAATCCCTTCCCACACTCAGAGAGGTGAACGGTCTCTCCCCAGTGTGGCCTCGCTGGTGTATCAGCAGGTGGGATAACTGAGTGAATCCCTTCCCAAACTTAGAGAGGTGAACGGTCTCTCCCCAGTGTGACCTCGCTGGTGTATCAGCAGGTGGGGTAACTGAGTGAATCCCTTTCCACACTCAGAGAGGTGAACTGCCTCTCCCCAGTTTGAACTCACTGGTGTATCAGTCGGTAGGATAACTGTGTGAATCCCTTCCCACACTCAGAGAGGTGAACGGTCTCTCCCCAGTGTGACCTCGCTGGTGTATCAGCACGTGGGATAACTGAGTGAATCCCTTCCCACACTCAGAGAGGTGAACGGCCTCTCCCCAGTGTGACTTCGCTTGTGTATCAGCAGGTGGGAGAACTGAGTGAATCCCTTCCCACACTCAGAGAGGTGAACGGTCTCTCACCAGTGTGAATTCACTGGTGAATCTGCAGGTGGGATAACTGAGTGAATAACTTCCCACACTCAGAGAGGTTAACGGCCTCTCCCCAGTGTGACCTCGCTGGTGTATCAGTAGGTGGGATAATTGAGTGAATCTCTTCCCACACTCAGAGAGGTGAACGGTCTCTCCCCAGTGTGAACTCGCTGGTGTATCAGTAGGTGGGATAACTGTGTGAATCCCTTCCCACTCTCAGAGAGGTGAACGGTCTCTCCCCAGTGTGAACTCAGTGGTGAATCTGCAGGTGGGATAACTGAGTGAATCCCTTCCCACACTCAGAGAGCTTAACGGCCTCTCCCCAGTGTGAACTCACAGGTGTAACAACAGGTGGGATAACTGAGTGAATCCCTTCCCACACTCAGAGAGGTGAACAGTCTCTCCCCAGTGTGAACTCGCTGGTGTATCAGCAGGTGGGATAATTGAGTGAATCCCTTCCCACACTCAGAGAGGTGAACGGTCTCTCCCCAGTGTGAACTCGCTGGTGTATCAGCAGGTGGGATAATTGAGTGAATCCCTTCCCACATTCAGAGAGGTGAAAAGCCTCTCCCCAGTGTGAACTCTTTTGTGTTGCAGCAGGTAGGATAACAGAGGGAATCCCTTCCCACACTCAGAGAGTTGAACGGTCTCTCCCCAGTGTGAACTCACTGGTGTATCAGCAGGTGGGATAACTGAATGAATCACTTCCCACACTCAGAGAGGTGAACAGACTCTCCCCAGTGTGAACTCGCTGGTGTATCAGTAGGTGGGATAATTGTGTGAATCTCTTCCCACACTCAGAGAGGTGAACGGTCTCTCCCCAGTGTGAACTCGCTGGTTTATCAGTAGGTGGGATAACTGAGTGAATCCCTTCCCACTCTCAGAGAGGTGAACGGTCTCTCCCCAGTGTGAACTCAGTGGTATATCAGCAGGTGGGATAATTGAGTGAATCCCTTCCCACATTCAGAGAGGTGAAAAGCCTCTTCCCAGTGTGAACTCTTTTGTGTAGCAGCAGGTAGGATAACAGAGGGAATCCCTTCCCACACTCAGAAATGTGAACTGTTTCCCCGCAGTGTGACCTCGCTGGTGGATCAGCAGTTAGCATAACTGAGTGAATCCCTTCCCACACTCAGAGAGGTGAACGGTCTCTCCCCAGTGTGAACTCGCTGGTGTATCAGTAGGTGGGATAATTGTGTGAATCTCTTCCCACACTCAGAGAGGTGAACAGCCTCTCCCCAGTGTGAACTCATTGGTGTAGCAGCAGGTAGGATAACAGAGGGAATCCCTTCCCACACTCAGAAATGTGAACTGTTTCCCCGCAGTGTGACCTCGCTGGTGGATCAGCAGTTAGCATAACTGAGTGAATCCCTTCCCACACTCAGAGAGGTGAACGGACACTCCCCAGTGTGAACTCGCTGGTGTATCAGTAGGTGGGATAATTGAGTGAATCCCTTCCCACAATCAGAGAGGTGAAAAGCCTCTCCCCAGTGTGAACTCTTTTGTGCAGCAGCAGGTAGGATAACAGAGGGAATCCCTTCCCACACTCAGAGAGTTGAACTGTCTCTCCCCAGTGTGAACTCACTGGTGTATCAGCAGGTGTGATAACTGAGTGAATCACTTCCCACACTCAGAGAGGTGAACAGTCTCTCCCCAGTGTGAAATCGCTGGTGTATCAGCAGGTGGGATAACTGAGTGAATCACTTCCCACATTCAGAGAGGTGAACAGTCTCTCCCCAGTGTGAACTCGTTGGTGTATCAGCAGGTGGGATAACTGAGTGAATCCCTTCCCACTCTCAGAGAGGTGAACGGTCTCTCCCCAGTGTGAACTCAGTGGTGTATCAGCAGGTGGGATAATTGAGTGAATCCCTTCCCACATTCAGAGAGGTGAAAAGCCTCTCCCCAGTGTGAACTCTTTTGTGTAGCAGCAGGTAGGATAACAGAGGGAATCCCTTCCCACACTCAGAGAGATGAACAGCCTCTCCCCAGTGTGACCTCGCTGGTGTATCAGCAGGTAGGATAACTGAGTGAATCCCTTCCCAAACTTAGAGAGGTGAACGGCCTCTCCACAGTGTGAACTCACTGGTGTATCAGCGGGTTGGATAACTGAGTGAATCACTTCCCACACTCAGAGAGGTGAACAGCCTCTCCCCAGTGTGAACTCGTTGGTGCATCAGCAGGTGGGATAACTGAGTGAATCTCTTCCCACACTCAGAGAGTTGAACGGTCTCTCCCCAGTGTGAACTCACTGGTGTATCAGCAGGTGGGATAACTGAGTGAATCACTTCCCACACTCAGAGAGGTGAACAGTCTCTCCCCAGTGTGAAATCGCTGGTGTATCAGCGGGTTGGATAACTGAGTGAATCACTTCCCACACTCAGAGAGGTGAACAGCCTCTCCCCAGTGTGAACTCGTTGGTGTATCAGCAGGTGGGAGAACTGAGTGAATCTCTTCCCACACTCAGAGAGGTGAACAGCCTCTCCCCAGTGTGAACTCGTTGGTGTATCACTAGGTGGGATAATTGAGTGAATCTCTACCCACACTCAGAGAGTTGAACGGTCTCTCCCCAGTGTGAACTCACTGGTGTATCAGCAGGTGGGATAATTGAGTGAATCACTTTCCACCCTCAGAGAGGTGAACAGTCTCTCCCCAGTGTGAAATCGCTGGTGTATCAGCAGGTGGGATAACTGAGTGAATCACTTCCCACACTCAGAGAAATGAACAGCCTCTCCCCAGTGTGACCTCGCTGGTGTATCAGCAGGTGAGATAACTGAGTGAATCCCTTCCCACACTCAGAGAGGTGAACGGCCTCTCCCCAGTGTGACTTCGCTTGTGTATCAGCAGGTGGGAGAACAGAGTGAATCCCTTCCCACACTCAGAGAGGTGAACGGTCTCTCACCAGTGTGAACTCACTGGTGAATCTGCAGGTGGGATAACTGAGTGAATCCCTTCCCACACTCAGAGAGGTTAACGGCCTTTTCCCAGTGTGACCTCGCATGTGGATCAGCAGGTAGGATAACTGAGTGAATCCCTTCCCACACTCAGAGAGGTTAACGGCCTTTTCCCAGTGTGACCTCGCATGTGGATCAGCAGGTGGGATAATTGAGTGAATCCCTTCCCACACTCAGAGAGGTGAACGGTCTCTCCCCAGTGTGTACTCACTGGTGTATCATCAGGTGTGATAACTGAGTGAATCCCTTCCCACACTCAGAGAGGTGAACAGTCTCTCCCCAGTGTGAACTCACTGGCGTATCAGCAGGTGGGATAACTGAGTGAATCCCTTCCCACACTCAGAGAGGTGAACAGTCTCTCCCCAGTGTGAACACTTTGGTGTATCAGCAGGTGGGATAACTGAGTGAATCTCTTCCCACACTCAGAGAGTTGAACGGTCTCTCCCCAGTGTGAACTCACTGGTGTATCAGCAGGTGGGATAACTGAGTGAATCACTTCCCACACTCAGAAAGGTGAACGGTCTCTCCCCAGTGTGAACTCGCTGGTGTATCAGTAGGTGGGATAACTGAGTGAATCCCTTCCCACTCTCAGAGAGGTGAACGGTCTCTCCCCAGTGTGAACTCAGTGGTGTATCAGCAGGTGGGATAACTGAGTGAATCTCTTCCCACATTCAGAGAGGTGAACGGCCTCTCCCCAGTGTGACTTCGCTTGTGTATCAGCAGGTGGGAGAATTGAGTGAATCCCTTCCCACACTCAGACAGGTGAACGGTCTCTCCCCAGTGTGAACTCGCTGGTGTATCAGCAGGTGGGATAATTGAGTGAATCTCTTCCCACACTCAGAGAGGTGAACGGTTTCTCCCCAGTGTGAACTCGCTGGTGTATCAGTAGGTGGGATAACTGAGTGAATCACTTCCCACACTCAGAGAGGTGAACGGTCTCTCCCCAGTGTGAACTCACTGGTGTATCAGCAGGTGGGATAACTGAGTGAATCACTTCCCACACTCAGAGACGTGAACAGTCTCTCCCCAGTGTGAACTCTTTTGTGTAGCAGCAGGTAGGATAACAGAGGGAATGCCTTCCCACACTCAGAGAGGTGAACAGCCTCTCCCCAGTGTGACCTCGCTGGTGTATCAGCAGGTAGGATAACTGAATGAATCCCTTCCCAAACTTAGAGAGGTGAACGGCCTCTCCCCAGTGTGACCTCGCTAGTGGATCAGCAGGTAGGACAACTGAGTGAATCCCTTCCCACACTCAGAGAGGTGAACGGCCTCTTCCCAATGTGAACTCACTGGCGTATCAGCAGGTGGGATAACTGAGTGAATCCCTTCCCACACTCAGAGAGGTGAACAGCCTCTCCCCAGTGTTAACTCAATGGTGTATCAGCAGTGGGATAACTGAGTGAATCTCTTCCCACACTCAGAGAGGTGAATGGTCTCTCCCCAGTGTGAACTCACTGGTGAATCTGCAGGTGGGATAACTGAGTGAATCCCTTCCCACACTCAGAGAGGTGAACGGCCTCTCCCCAGTGTGACCTCGCTGGTGGATCAGCAGGTAGGATAACTGAGTGAATCCCTTCCAACACTCAGAGATGTGAACGGCCTCTCCCCAGTGTGAACTCGCTGGTGTATCAGCAGGTGGGATAATTGAGTGAATCCCTTCCCACGCTCAGAGAGGTGAACGGTCTCTCCCCAGTGTGAACTTGCTGGTGTATCAGTAGGTGGGATAACTGAGTGAATCCCTTCCCACACTCAGAGAGCTTAACGGCCTCTCCCCAGTGTGACCTCGCTGGTGGATCAGCAGGTGGGATAACTGAGTCAATCCCTTCCCACACTCAGAGAGTTGAACGGCCTCTCCCCAGTGTGAACTCACTGGTGTATCAGCAGGTGGGCTAACTGAGTCAATCCCTTCCCACACTCAGAGAAGTGAACAGTCTCTCCTCAGTGTGACCTCGCTGGTGTATCAGTAGGTGGGATAATTGAGTGAATCCCTTCCCACACTCAGAGAGGTGAACGGACTCTCCCCAGTGTGAACTCGCTGGTGTATCAGTAGGTGGGATAACTGAGTGAACCCCTTCCCACTCTCAGAGAGGTGAACGGTCTGTCCCCAGTGTGAACACAGTGGTGAATCTGCAGGTGGGATAACTGAGTGAATCCCTTCCCACACTCAGAGAGTTGAACGGCCTCTCCCCAGTGTGAACTCACTGGTATATCAGCAGGTGGGATAATTGAGTGAATCCCTTCCCACACTCAGAGAGGTGAACGGTCTCTCCCCAGTGTGAACTCGCTGGTGTATCAGTAGGTGGGATAATTGAGTGAATCCCTTCCCACACTCAGAGAGGTGAACGGCCTCTCCACAGTGTGACCTCGCTAGTGGATCAGCAAGTGGGATAACTGAGTGAATCACTTCCCACACTCAGACAGGTGAACAGTCTCACCCCAGTGTGAACTCGCTGGTGTTTCAGCAGGTGGGATAATTGAGTGAATCCCTTCCCACACTCAGAGAGGTGAACGGTCTCTCCCCAGTGTGAAATCGCTGGTGTATCAGCAGGTGGGATAACTGAGTGAATCACTTCCCACACTCAGAGAGGTGAACGGTCTCTCCCCAGTATGAACTCGCTGGTGTATCAGTAGGTTGGATAACTGAGTGAATCCCTTCCCACACTCAGAGAGGTGAACAGCCTCTCCCCAGTGTGAACTCAATGGTGTATCAGCAGTGGGATAAATGAGTGAATCCCTTAGTACACTCAGAGAGGTGAACGGTCTCTCCCCAGTGTGACCTCGCTAGTGTATCAGCAGGTGGGATAACTGAGTGAATCCTTTCCCACACTCAGAGAGGTGAACGGCCTCTCCCCAGTGTGGCCTCGCTGGTATATCAGCAGGTAGGATAACTGAGTGAATCCCTTCCCAAACTTAGAGAGGTGAACAGTCTCTCCCCAGTGTGAACTCGCTGGTGAATCTGCAGGTGGGATAACTGAGTGAATAACTTCCCACACTCAGAGAGGTTAACGGCCTCTCCCCAGTGTGACCTCGCTGGTGGATCAGCAGGTAGGATAACTGAGTGAATCCCTTCCCACACTCAGAGAGGTGAACGGTCTCTCCCCAGTGTGAACTTGCTGGTGTATCAGTAGGTGGGATAATTGAGTGAATCTCTTCCCACACTCAGAGAGGTGAACGGTCTCTCCCCAGTGTGAACTCGCTGGTGTATCAGTAGGTGGGATAACTGTGTGAATCCCTTCCCACTCTCAGAGAGGTGAACGGTCTCTCCCCAGTGTGAACTCAGTGGTGAATCTGCAGGTGGGATAACTGAGTGAATCCCTTCCCACACTCAGAGAGCTTAACGGCCTCTCCCCAGTGTGAACTCACAGGTGTATCAACAGGTGGGATAACTGAGTGAATCCCTTCCCACACTCAGAGAGGTGAACGGTCTCTCCCCAGTGTGAACTCGCTGGTGTATCAGTAGTTGGGATAATTGAGTGAATCCCTTCCCACACTCAGAGAGGTGAACGGCCTCTCCCCAGTGTGACCTCGCTAGTGGATCAGCAAGTGGGATAACTGAGTGAATCCCTTCCCACACTCAGACAGGTGAACGGTCTCTCCCCAGTTTGAACTCGCTGGTGTATCAGCAGGTGGGATAACTGAGTGAATCCCTTCCAACACTCAGAGAGGCGAACGGCCTCTCCCCAGTGTGAACTCACTGGTGTATCAGCAGGTGGGATAACTGAGTGAATCCCTTCCCACACTCAGAGTGGTGAACGGTCTCTCCCCAGTGTGAACTCGCTGGTGTAACAGCAGGTGGGATAACTGAGTGAATCACTTCCCACACTCAGAGAGGTGAAGGGTCTCTCCCCAGTATTAACTCGCTGGTGTATCAGTAGGTTGGATAACTGAGTGAATCCCTTCCCACACTCAGAGAGGTGAACGGTCTCTCCCCAGTGTGAACTCGCTGGTGTATCAGCAGGTGGGATAACTGAGTGAATCCCTTCCAACACTCAGAGAGGTGAACGGCCTCCTCCCCAGTGTGAACTCACTGGCGTATCAGCAGATGGGCTAACTGAGTGAATCCCTTCCCACACTCAGAGAGGTGAACAGCCTCTCCCCAGTGTGAACTCAATGGTGTATCAGCAGTGGGATAACTGAGTGAATCCCTTAGTACACTCAGAGAGGTGAACGGTCTCTCCCCAGTGTGATCTCGCTGGTGTATCAGCAGGTGGGGTAACTGAGTGAATCCCTTCCCACATTCAGAGAGGTGAACGGTCTCTCCCCAGTGTGACCTCGCTGGTGTATCAGCAGGTGGGATAACTGAGTGAATCCCTTCCCACACTCAGAGAGGTGAACGGCCTCTCCCCAGTGTGACTTCGCTTGTGTATCAGCATGTGGGAGAACTGAGTGAATTCCTTCCCACACTCAGAGAGGTGAACGGTCTCTCACCAGTGTGAACTCGCTGGTGGATCAGCAGGTAGGATAACTGAGTGAATCCATTCGAACACTCAGAGAGGTGAACGGTCTCTCCCCAGTGTGAACTCGCTGGTGTATCAGTAGGTGGGATAACTGAGTGAATCCCTTCCCACTCTCAGAGAGTTGAACGGTCTCTCCCCAGTGTGAACTCAGTGGTGAATCTGCAGGTGGGATAACTGAGTGAATCCCTTCCCACACTCAGAGAGATTAACGGCCTCTCCCCAGTATGACCTCGCTGGTGGATCAGCAGGTAGGACAACTGAGTGAATCCCTTCCCACACTCAGAGAGTTGAACGGCCTCACCCCAGTGTCAACTCACTGGTGTATCAGCAGGTGGGATAACTGAGTGAATCCCTTCCCACACTCAGACTGGTGAACGGTCTCTCCCCAGTGTGAACTCGCTGGTGTATCAGTAGGTGGGATAACTGAGTGAATCCCTTCCCACTCTCAGAGAGTTGAACGGTCTCTCCCCAGTGTGAACTCAGTGGTGTATCAGCAGGGGGGATAATTGAGTGAATCCCTTCCCACATTCAGAGAGGTGAAAAGCCTCTCCCCAGTGTGAACTCTTTTGTGTAGCAGCAGGTAGGATAACAGAGGGATTCCCTTCCCACACTCAGAAATGTGAACTGTCTCCCTGCAGTGTGACCTCGCTGGTGGATCAGCAGTTAGCATAACTGAGTGAATCCCTTCCCACACTCAGAGAGATGAACAGCCTCTCCCCAGTGTGACCTCGCTGGTAATCAGCAGGTGGGATAACTGAGTGAATCCCTTCCCACACTCAGAGAGATGAACGGCCTCTCCCCAGTGTGAACTCACTGGTGTATCAGCAGGTGGGATAACTGAGTAAATCCCTTCCCACACTCAGAGAGGTGAACGGCCTCTCCCCAGTGTGACCTCGCTGGTGTATCAGCAGGTGGGATAACTGAGTGAATCACTTCCCACACTCAGAGAGATGAACAGTCTCTCCCCAGTGTGAACTCGCTGGTGTATCAGCAGGTGGGATAATTGAGTGAATCCCTCCCCACACTCACAGAGGTGAACGGTCCCTCCCCAGTGTGAACTCGCTGGTGTATCAGTAGGTGGGATAACTGAGTGACTCCCTTCCCACATTCAGAAAGGTGAACGGCCTCTCCCCAGTGTGACGTCGCTGGTGTATCAGCAGGTGGGATAACTGAGAGAATCCCTTCCCACACTCAGAGAGGTGAACGGCCTCTCCCCAGTGTGAACTCACTGGTGTATCAGCAGGTGGGATAACTGAGTGAATCCCTTCCCACATTCAGAGAGGTGAACGGTCTCTCCTCAGTGTGAACTCGCCGATGAATCAGCAGGTGAAATAACTGAGTGAATCACTTCCCACACTCAGAGAGGTGAACGGACTCTCCCCAGTGTGAACTCACTGGTGTATCAGCCGGTGGGATAACTGATTGAATCCCTTCCCACACTCAGAGAGGTAAATGGTCTCTCCCCAGTGTGTACTCACTGGTGTATCAGCAGGTGGGATAACTGAGTGAATCCCTTCCCACATTCAGTGAGGTGAACAGCCTCTCCCCAGTGTGAACTCACTGGTTTATCAGTTGGTGGGATAACTGAGTGAATCCCTTCCCACACTCAGAGAGGTGAACGGCCTCTCCCCAGTGTGATCTCGCTATTGGATCAGCAGGTAGAATAACTGAGTGAATCCCTTCCCACACTCAGAGAGGTGAACGGCCTCTCCCCAGTGTGAACTCTTTTGTGTACCAGCAGGTAGGATAACTGAGGGAATCCCTTCCCACACTCAGAGAGGTGAACAGTCTCTCCCCAGTGTGAACTCACTGATGTATCAGCAGGTGGAATACTGAGTGAATCCCATCCCACACTCAGAGAGGTGAACAGTCTCTCACCAGTGTGAACTCACTGGTGAATCTGCAGGTGGGATAAATGAGTGAATAACTTCCCACACTCAGAGAGGTGAACGGCCTCTCCCCAGTGTGACCTCGCTGGTGTATCGGCAGGTGGGATAACTGAGTGAATCCCTTCCCACACTCAGAGAGGTGAACGGTCTCTCCTCAGTGTGAACTCGCCGATGAATCAGCAGGTGAAATAACTGAGTGAATCACTTCCCACACTCAGAGAGGTGAACGGACTCTCCCCAGTGTGAACTCACTGGTGTATCAGCCGGTGGGATAACTGAGTGAATCCCTTCCCACACTCAGAGAGGTAAATGGTCTCTCCCCAGTGTGTACTCACTGGTGTATCAGCAGGTGGGATAACTGAGTGAATCCCTTCCCACATTCAGTGAGGTGAACAGCCTCTCCCCAGTGTGAACTCACTGGTTTATCAGTTGGTGGGATAACTGAGTGAATCCCTTCCCACACTCAGAGAGGTGAACGGCCTCTCCCCAGTGTGATCTCGCTGGTGTATCGGCAGGTGGGATAACTGAGTGAATCCCTTCCCACACTCAGAGAGGTTAACGGCCTCTCCCCAGTGTGAACTCAGTGGTGTATCAGCAGGTGGGATAACTGAGTGAATCACTTCCCACACACAGAGAGATGAACAGCCTCTCCCCAGTGTGACCTCGCTGGTGTATCAGTAGGTGGGATAACTGAGTGAATCCCTTCCCACACTCAGAGAGATGAACGGCCTCTCCCCAGTGTGACTTCGCTTGTGTATCAGCAGGTGGGAGAACTCAGTGAATCCCTTCGCACACTCAGAGAGGTGAACGGTCTCTCACCAGATTGAACTCACTGGTCAATCTGCAGGTGGGATAACTGAGTGAATCCCTTCCCTCACTCAGAGAGGTTAACGGCCTCTCCCCAGTGTGACCTCCATGGTGGATCAGCAGGTAGGATAACTGAGTGAATCCCTTCCCACACTCAGAAATGTGAACTGTCTCCACGCAGTGTGACCTCGCTGGTGGATCAGCAGTTAGCATAACTGAGTGAATCCCTTCCCAAACTTAGAGAGGTGAACGGCCTCTCCCCAGTGTGAACTCACTGGTGTATCAGCAGGTGGGATAACTGAGTGAATCCCTTCCCACACTCAGAGAGGTGAACAGCCTCTCCCCAGTGTGAACTCAATGGTGTATCAGCAGTGGGATAACTGAGTGAATCCCTTCCCGCACTCAGAGAGGTGAACAGCCTCTCCCCATTGTGAACTCACTGGTGTATCAGCTGGTGGGATAACTGAGTGAATCACTTCCCACACTCAGAGAGGTGAACGGTCTCTCCCCAGTGTGATCTCGCTGGTGTATCAGCAGGTGGGATAACTGAGTGAATACCTCCCCACACTCAGAGAGGTGAACTGCCTCTCCCCAGTTTGAACTCACTGGTGTATCAGCAGGTGGGATAACTGAGTGAATCCCTTCCCACACTCAGAGAGGTGAACGGCCTCTCCCCAGTGTGATTTCGCTTGTGTATCAGCAGGTGGGAGAACTCAGTGAATCCCTTCCCACACTCAGAGAGGTGAACGGTCTCTCCCCAGTGTGAACTCGCTGGTGTATCAGTAGGAGGGATAACTGAGTGAATCCCTTCACACTCTCAGAGAGGTGAACGGTCTCTCCCCAGTGTGAACTCAGTGGTGTATCAGCAGGTGGGATAATTGAGTGAATCCCTTCCCACATTCAGAGAGGTGAACAGCCTCTCCCCAGTGTGAACTCACTGGTTTATCAGTTGGTGGGATAACTGAGTGAATCCCTTCCCACATTCAGAGAGGTGAACAGTCTCTCCCCAGTGTGAACTCGCTGGTGCATCAGTAGGTGGGATAACTGAGTGAATCCCTCCCCACACTCAGAGAGTTGAATGGTCTCTGCCCAGTGTGCACTCACTGGTGTATCAGTAGGTGGGATAACTGAGTGAATCCCTTCCCACACTCAGAGAGGTGAACGGTCCCTCCCCAGTGTGAACTCACTGGTGTATCAGTAGGTGGGATAGCTGACTGAATCACTTCCCACATTCAGAGAGGTGAACAGTCTCTCCTCAGTGTGAACTCACTGGTGTATCAGCAGGTGGGATAACTGATTGAATCCCTTCCCACACTCAGAGAGGTGAACGGCCTCTCCCCAGTGTGAACTCGCTGGTGTATCAGCAGTTGGGATAACTGAGTGAATCCCTTCCCACACTCAGAGATGTGAACGGTATCTCACCAGTGTGAACTCACTGGTGAATCTGCAGGTGGGATAACTGAGTGAATCACTTCCCACACTCAGAGAGGTGAACGGCCTCTCCCCATTGTGAACTCAGTGGTGTATCAGCAGGTGGGATAATTGAGTGAATCCCTTCCCACATTCAGAGAGGTGAAAAGCCTCTCCCCAGTGTGAACTTTTTTGTGTAGCAGCAGGTAGGATAACTGAGGGAATCCCTTCCCACACTCAGAGAGGTGAACAGTCTCTCCCCAGTGTGAATTCACTGATGTATCAGCAGGTGGAATACTGAGGGAATCCCTTCCCACACTCAGAGAGGTGAACAGTCTCTCACCAGTGTGAACTCACTGGTGAATCTGCAGGTGGGATAACTGAGTGAATCCCTTCCCACACTCAGAGAGGTGAACGGCCTCTACCCAGTGTGACCTCGCTGGTGTATCGGCAGGTGGGATAACTGAGTGAATCCCTTCCCACACTCAGAGAGCTGAACAGCCTGTCCCCAGTGTTTTCTCAATGGTGTATCAGTAGGTAGGATAACTGTGTGTATCCGTTCCCACACTCAGAGAGGTGAACGGCCTCTCCCCAGTGTGAACTCACTGGTGTATCAGCAGGTGGGATAACTGAGTGAATCACTTCCCACACTCAGAGAGGTGAACAGTGTCTCCCCAGTGTTTACTCACTGGTGTATCAGTAGGTGGGATAATTGAGTGAATCTCTTCCCACACTCAGAGAGGTGAACGGTCTCTCCCCAGTGTGAACTCGCTGGTGTATCAGTAGTTGGGATAACTGAGTGAATCCCTTCCCACTCTCAGAGAGGTGAACGGTCTCTCCCCAGTGTGAACTCAGTGGTGTATCAGCAGGTGGGATAATTGAGTGAATCCCTTCCCACATTCAGAGAGGTGAAAAGCCTCTCCGCAGTGTGAACTCAGTGGTGTATCAGCAGGTGGGATAATTGAGTGAATCCCTTCCCACATTCAGAGAGGTGAAAAGCCTCTCCGCAGTGTGAACTCTTTTGTGTAGCAGCAGGTAGGATAACAGAGGGAATCCCTTCCCACACTCAGAAATGTGAACTGTCTCCCCGCAGTGTGACCTCGCTGGTGGATCAGCAGGTAGGATAACTGAGTGAATCCCTTCCCAAACTTAGAGAGGTGAACGGCCTCTCCACAGTGTGAACTCGTTGGTGTATCAGCAGGTGGGATAACTGAGTGAATCTCTTCCCACACTCAGAGAGGTGAACAGCCTCTCCCCAGTGTGAACTCGTTGGTGTATCAGCAGGTGGGAGAACTGAGTGAATCTCTTCCCACACTCAGAGAGTTGAACGGTCTCTCCCCAGTGTGAACTCACTGGTGTATCAGCAGGTGGGATAACTGAGTGAATCACTTCCCACACTCAGAGAGGTGAACAGCCTCTCCCCAGTGTGAACTCGTTGGTGTATCAGCAGGTGGGAGAACTGAGTGAATCTCTTCCCACACTCAGAGAGGTGAACAGCCTCTCCCCAGTGTGAACTCGTTGGTGTATCACGAGGTGGGATAACTGAGTGAATCTCTACCCACACTCAGAGAGTTGAACGGTCTCTCCCCAGTGTGAACTCACTGGTGCATCAGCAGGTGGGATAACTGAGTGAATCACTTTCCACCCTCAGAGAGGTGAACAGTCTCTCCCCAGTGTGAAATCGCTGGTGTATCAGCAGGTGGGATAACTGAGTGAATCACTTCCCACACTCAGAGAAATGAACAGCCTCTCCCCAGTGTGACCTCGCTGGTGTATCAGCAGGTGGGATAACTGCGTGAATCCCTTCCCACACTCAGAGAGGTTAACGGCCTTTTCCCAGTGTGACCTCGCCAGTGGATCAGCAGGTAGGATAACTGAGTGAATCCCTTACCACACTCAGAGAGGTGAACGGTCTCTCCCCAGTGTGAACTCGCTGGTGTATCAGCAGGTGGGATAATTGAGTGAATCCCTTCCCACACTCAGAGAGGTGAACGGACACTCCCCAGTGTGAACTCGCTGGTGTATCAGTAGGTGGGATAATTGAGTGAATCTCTTCCCACACTCAGAAAGGTGAACGGTCTCTCCCCAGTGTGAACTCGCTGGTGTATCAGTAGGTGGGATAACTGAGTGAATCCCTTCCCACTCTCAGAGAGGTGAACGGTCTCTCCCCAGTGTGAACTCAGTGGTGTATCAGCAGGTGGGATAATTGAGTGAATCCCTTCCCACATTCAGAGAGGTGAAAAGCCTCTCCCCAGTGTGAACTCTTTTGTGTAGCAGCAGATAGGATAACAGAGGGAATCCCTTCCCACACTCAGAGAGTTGAACGGTCTCTCCCCAGTGTGAACTCACTGGTGTATCAGCAGGTGGGATAACTGAGTGAATCACTTCCCACACTCAGAGAGGTGAACAGTCTCTCCCCAGTGTGAAATCGCTGGTGTATCAGCAGGTGGGATAACTGAGTGAATCACTTCCCACACTCAGAGAAATGAACAGACTCTCCCCAGTGTGACCTCGCTGGTGTATCAGCAGGTGGGATAACTGAGTGAATCTCTTCCCACATTCAGAGAGGTGAACGGCCTCTCCCCAGTGTGACTTCGCTTGTGTATCAGCAGGTGGGAGAATTGAGTGAATCCCTTCCCACACTCAGACAGGTGAACGGTCTCTCCCCAGTGTGAACTCGCTGGTGTATCAGCAGGTGGGATAACTGAGTGAATCACTTCCCACACTCAGAGAAATGAACAGACTCTCCCCAGTGTGACCTCGCTGGTGTATCAGCAGGTGGGATAACTGAGTGAATCTCTTCCCACATTCAGAGAGGTGAACGGCCTCTCCCCAGTGTGACTTCGCTTGTGTATCAGCAGGTGGGAGAATTGAGTGAATCCCTTCCCACACTTAGAGAGGTGAACGGCCTCTCCACAGTGTGAACTCACTGGTGTATCAGCGGGTTGGATAACTGAGTGAATCACTTCCCACACTCAGAGAGGTGAACAGCCTCTCCCCAGTGTGAACTCGTTGGTGTATCAGCAGGTGGGATAACTGAGTGAATCTCTTCCCACACTCAGAGAGTTGTACGGTCTCTCCCCAGTGTGAACTCACTGGTGTATCAGCAGGTGGGATAACTGAGTGAATCACTTCACACACTCAGAGAGGTGAACAGTCTCTCCCCAGTGTGAACTCGCTGGTGTATCAGTAGGTGGGATAACTGAGTGAATCCCTTCCCACTCTCAGAGAGGTGAACGGTCTCTCCCCAGTGTGAACTCAGTGGTATATCAGCAGGTGGGATAATTGAGTGAATCCCTTCCCACATTCAGAGAGGTGAAAAGCCTCTTCCCAGTGTGAACTCTTTTGTGTAGCAGCAGGTAGGATAACAGAGGGAATCCCTTCCCACACTCAGAAATGTGAACTGTTTCCCCGCAGTGTGACCTCGCTGGTGGATCAGCAGTTAGCATAACTGAGTGAATCCCTTCCCACACTCAGAGAGGTGAACGGTCTCTCCCCAGTGTGAACTCGTTGGTGTATCACTAGGTGGGATAACTGAGTGAATCTCTACCCACACTCAGAGAGTTGAACGGTCTCTCCCCAGTGTGAACTCACTGGTGTATCAGCAGGTGGGATAACTGAGTGAATCGCTTCCCACACTCAGAGAGGTGAACGGCCTCTCCCCAGTGTGACTTCGCTTGTGTATCAGCAGGTGGGATAATTGTGTGAATCTCTTCCCACACTCAGAGAGGTGAACAGCCTCTCCCCAGTGTGAACTCGTTGGTGTATCACTAGGTGGGATAACTGAGTGAATATCTACCCACACTCAGAGAGTTGAACGGTCTCTCCCCAGTGTGAACTCACTGGTGTATCAGCAGGTGGGATAACTGAGTGAATCGCTTCCCACACTCAGAGAGGTGAACGGCCTCTCCCCAGTGTGACTTCGCTTGTGTATCAGCAGGTGGGATAACTGAGTGAATCCCTTCCCACACTCAGAGAGGTTGACGGCCTTTTCCCAGTGTGACCTCGCTGGTGGATCAGCAGGTACGATAACTGAGTGAATCCCTTCCCACACTCAGAGAGGTGAACGGTCTCTCCCCAGTGTGAACTCGCTGGTGTATCAGCAGGTGGGATAATTGAGTGAATCCCTTCCCACACTCAGAGAGGTGAACGGACACTCCCCAGTGTGAACTCGCTGGTGTATCAGTAGGTGGGATAATTGAGTGAATCTCTTCCCACACTCAGAGAGGTGAACGGTCTCTCCCCAGTGTGAACTCGCTGGTGTATCAGTAGGTGGGATAACTGAGTGAATCCCTTCCCACTCTCAGAGAGGTGAACGGTCTCTCCCCAGTGTGAACTCAGTGGTGTATCAGCAGGTGGGATAATTGAGTGAATCCCTTCCCACATTCAGAGAGGTGAAAAGCCTCTCCCCAGTGTGAACTCTTTTGTGCAGCAGCAGGTAGGATAACAGAGGGAATCCCTTCCCACACTCAGAGAGTTGAACGGTCTCTCCCCAGTGTGAACTCACTGGTGTATCAGCAGGTGTGATAACTGAGTGAATCACTTCCCACACTCAGAGAGGTGAACAGTCTCTCCCCAGTGTGAAATCGCTGGTGTATCAGCAGGTGGGATAACTGAGTGAATCACTTCCCACACTCAGAGAGGTGAACAGTCTCTCCCCAGTGTGAACTCGTTGGTGTATCAGCAGGTGGGATAACTGAGCGAATCCCTTCCCACTCTCAGAGAGGTGAACGGTCTCTCCCCAGTGTGAACTCAGTGGTGTATCAGCAGGTGGGATAACTGAGTGAATCCCTTCCCACATTCAGAGAGGTGAAAAGCCTCTCCCCAGTTTGAACTCTTTTGTGTAGCAGCAGGTAGGATAACAGAGGGAATCCCTTCCCACACTCAGAGAGATGAACAGCCTCTCCCCAGTGTGACCTCGCTGGTGTATCAGCAGGTAGGATAACTGAGTGAATCCCTTCCCAAACTTAGAGAGGTGAACGGCCTCTCCACAGTGTGAACTCACTGGTGTATCAGCGGGTTGGATAACTGAGTGAATCACTTCCCACACTCAGAGAGGTGAACAGCCTCTCCCCAGTGTGAACTCGTTGGTGTATCAGCAGGTGGGATAACTGAGTGAATCTCTTCCCACACTCAGAGAGTTGTACGGTCTCTCCCCAGTGTGAACTCACTGGTGTATCAGCAGGTGGGATAACTGAGTGAATCACTTCACACACTCAGAGAGGTGAACAGTCTCTCCCCAGTGTGAAATCGCTGGTGTATCAGCGGGTTGGATAACTGAGTGAATCACTTCCCACACTCAGAGAGGTGAACAGCCTCTCCCCAGTGTGAACTCGTTGGTGTATCAGCAGGTGGGAGAACTGAGTGAATCTCTTCCCACACTCAGAGAGGTGAACAGCCTCTCCCCAGTGTGAACTCGTTGGTGTATCACTAGGTGGGATAATTGAGTGAATCTCTACCCACACTCAGAGAGTGGAACGGTCTCTCCCCAGTGTGAACTCACTGGTGTATCAGCAGGTGGGATAATTGAGTGAATCACTTTCCACACTCAGAGAAATGAACAGCCTCTCCCCAGTGTGACCTCGCTGGTGTATCAGCAGGTGGGATAACTGAGTGAATCACTTCCCACACTCAGAGAAATGAACAGCCTCTCCCCAGTGTGACCTCGCTGGTGTATCAGCAGGTGGGATAACTGAGTGAATCCCTTCCCACACTCAGAGAGGTGAACGGCCTCTCCCCAGTGTGACTTCGCTTGTGTATCAGCAGGTGGGAGAACAGAGTGAATCCCTTCCCACACTCAGTGAGGTGAACGGTCTCTCACCAGTGTGAACTCACTGGTGAATCTGCCGGGGGGGATATCTGAGTGAATCCCTTCCCACACTCAGAGAGGTTAACGGCCTTTTCCCAGTGTGACCTCGCATGTGGATCAGCAGGTGGGAGAACAGAGTGAATCCCTTCCCACACTCAGAGAGGTGAACGGTCTCTCCCCAGTGTGTACTCACTTGTGTATCATCAGGTGTGATAACTGAGTGAATCCCTTCCCACACTCAGAGAGGTGAACAGTCTCTCCCCAGTGTGAACTCACTGGTGTATCAGCAGGTGGGATAACTGAGTGAATCCCTTCCCACACTCAGAGAGGTGAACGGTCTCTCACCAGTGTGAACTCACTGGTGAATCTGCAGGTGGGATAACTGAGTGAATCCCTTCCCACACTCAGAGAGGTGAACGGCCTCTCCCCAGTGTGACCTCGCTAGTGGATCAGCAAGTGGGATAACTGAGTGAATCCCTTCCCACACTCAGACAGGTGAACAGTCTCTCCCAGGTGTGAACTCGCTGGTGTATCAGCAGGTGGGATAATTGAGTGAATCCCTTCCCACACTCAGAGAGGTGAACGGTCTCTCCCCAGTTTGAACTCGCTGGTGTATCAGCAGGTGGGATAACTGAGTGAATCCCTTCCAACACTCAGAGAGGTGAACGGCCTCTCTCCAGTGTGAACTCACTGGCGTATCAGCAGGTGGGATAACTGAGTGAATCCCTTCCCACACTCAGAGAGGTGAACAGTCTCTCCCCAGTGTGAATCTTTAGTGTATCAGCAGGTGTGATAACTGAGTGAATCTCTTCCCACACTCAGAGAGTTGAACGGTCTCTCCCCAGTGTGAACTCACAGGTGTATCAGCAGGTGGGATAACTGAGTGAATCACTTCCCACACTCAGAAAGGTGAACGGTCTCTCCCCAGTGTGAACTCGCTGGTGTATCAGTAGGTGGGATAACTGAGTGAATCCCTTCCCACTCTCAGAGAGGTGAACGGTCTCTCCCCAGTGTGAACTCAGTGGTGTATCAGCAGGTGGGATAATTGAGTGAATCCCTTCCCACATTCAGAGAGGTGAAAAGCCTCTCCCCAGTGTGAACTCTTTTGTGTAGCAGCAGGTAGGATAACAGAGGGAATCCCTTCCCACACTCAGAGAGTTGAACGGTCTCTCCCCAGTGTGAACTCACTGGTGTATCAGCAGGTGGGATAACTGAGTGAATCACTTCCCACACTCAGAGAAATGAACAGACTCTCCCCAGTGTGACTTCGCTTGTGTATCAGCAGGTGGGAGAATTAGGTGAATCCCTTCCCACACTCAGACAGGTGAACGGTCTCTCCCCAGTGTGAACTCGCTGGTGTATCAGCAGGTGGAATAATTGAGTGAATCTCTTCCCACACTCAGAGAGGTGAACGGTCTCTCCCCAGTGTGAACTCGCTGGTGTATCAGTAGGTGGGATAATTGTGTGAATCTCTTCCCACACTCAGAGAGGTGAACGGTCTCTCCCCAGTGTGAACTCGCTGGTGTATCAGTAGGTGGGATAACTGAGTGAATCCCTTCCCACTCTCAGAGAGGTGAACGGTCTCTCCCCAGTGTGAACTCAGTGGTATATCAGCAGGTGGGATAATTGAGTGAATCCCTTCCCACATTCAGAGAGGTGAAAAGCCTCTTCCCAGTGTGAACTCTTTTGTGTAGCAGCAGGTAGGATAACAGAGGGAATCCCTTCCCACACTCAGAAATGTGAACTGTTTCCCCGCAGTGTGACCTCGCTGATGGATCAGCAGTTAGCATAACTGAGTGAATCCCTTCCCACACTCAGAGAGGTGAACGGTCTCTCCCCAGTGTGAACTCGCTGGTGTATCAGTAGGTGGGATAATTGTGTGAATCTCTTCCCACACTCAGAGAGGTGAACAGCCTCTCCCCAGTGTGAACTCGCTGGTGTATCAGCAGGTGGGATAATTGAGTGAATCCCTTCCCACACTCAGAGAGGTGAACGGTCTCTCCCCAGTGTGAACTCGCTGGTGTATCAGCAGGTGGGATAATTGAGTGAATCCCTTCCCACACTCAGAGAGGTGAACGGACACTCCCCAGTGTGAACTCGCTGGTGTATCAGCAGGTGGGATAATTGAGTGAATCCCTTCCCACATTCAGAGAGGTGAAAAGCCTCTCCCCAGTGTGAACTCTTTTGTGCAGCAGCAGGTAGGATAACAGAGGGAATCCCTTCCCACACTCAGAGAGTTGAACGGTCTCTCCCCAGTGTGAACTCACTGGTGTATCAGCAGGTGTGATAACTGAGTGAATCACTTCCCACACTCAGAGAGGTGAACAGTCTCTCCCCAGTGTGAAATCGCTGGTGTATCAGCAGGTGGGATAACTGAGTGAATCACTTCCCACACTCAGAGAGGTGAACAGTCTCTCCCCAGTGTGAACTCGTTGGTGTATCAGCAGGTGGGATAACTGAGTGAATCCCTTCCCACATTCAGAGAGGTGAAAAGCCTCTCCCCAGTGTGAACTCTTTTGTGTAGCAGCAGGTAGGATAACAGAGGGAATCCCTTCCCACACTCAGAGAGATGAACAGCCTCTCCCCAGTGTGACCTCGCTGGTATATCAGCAGGTGGGATAACTGAGTGAATCACTTCCCACACTCAGAGAGGTGAGCAGCCTCTCCCCAGTGTGAACTCGTTGGTGTATCAGCAGGTGGGATAACTGAGTGAATCTCTTCCCACACTCAGAGAGTTGAACGGTCTCTCCCCAGTGTGAACTCACTGGTGTATCAGCAGGTGGGATAACTGAGTGAATCACTTCCCACACTCAGAGAGGTGAACAGTCTCTCCCCAGTGTGAAATCGCTGGTGTATCAGCGGGTTGGATAACTGAGTGAATCACTTCCCACACTCAGAGAGGTGAACAGCCTCTCCCCAGTGTGAACTCGTTGGTGTATCAGCAGGTGGGAGAACTGAGTGAATCTCTTCCCACACTCAGAGAGGTGAACAGCCTCTCCCCAGTGTGAACTCGTTGGTGTATCGCTAGGTGGGATAATTGAGTGAATCTCTACCCACACTCAGAGAGTTGAACGGTCTCTCCCCAGTGTGAACTCACTGGTGTATCAGCAGGTGGGATAATTGAGTGAATCACTTTCCACCCTCAGAGAGGTGAACGGTCTCTCCCCAGTGTGAAATCGCTGGTGTATCAGCAGGTGGGATAACTGAGTGAATCACTTCCCACACTCAGAGAAATGAACAGCCTCTCCCCAGTGTGACCTCGCTGGTGTATCAGCAGGTGGGATAACTGAGTGAATCCCTTCCCACACTCAGAGAGGTGAACGGCCTCTCCCCAGTGTGACTTCGCTTGTGTATCAGCAGGTGGGAGAACAGAGTGAATCCCTTCCCACACTCAGAGAGGTGAACGGTCTCTCACCAGTGTGAACTCACTGGTGAATCTGCAGGTGGGATAACTGAGTGAATCCCTTCCCACACTCAGAGAGGTTAACGGCCTTTTCCCAGTGTGACCTCGCATGTGGATCAGCAGGTGGGATAATTGAGTGAATCCCTTCCCACACTCAGAGAAGTGAACGGTCTCTCCCCAGTGTGTACTCACTGGTGTATCATCAGGTGGGATAACTGAGTGAATCCCTTCCCACACTCAGAGAGGTGAACAGTCTCTCCCCAGTGTGAACTCACTGGTGGATCAGCAGGTGGGATAACTGAGTGAATCCCTTCCCACACTCAGAGAGGTGAACGGTCTCTCACCAGTGTGAACTCACTGGTGAATCTGCAGGTGGGATAACTGAGTGAATCCCTTCCCACACTCAGAGAGGTGAACGGCCTCTCCCCAGTGTGACCTCGCTAGTGGATCAGCAAGTGGGATAACTGAGTGAATCCCTTCCCACACTCAGACAGGTGAACAGTCTCTCCCAGGTGTGAACTCGCTGGTGTATCAGCAGGTGGGATAATTGAGTGAATCCCTTCCCACACTCAGAGAGGTGAACGGTCTCTCCCCAGTTTGAACTCGCTGGTGTATCAGCAGGTGGGATAACTGAGTGAATCCCTTCCAACACTCAGAGAGGTGAACGGCCTCTCTCCAGTGTGAACTCAATGGCGTATCAGCAGGTGGGATAACTGAGTGAATCACTTCCCACACTCAGAGAGGTGAACGGTCTCTCCCCAGTGTGAACTCACTGGTGTATCAGCAGGTGGGATAACTGAGTGAATCACTTCCCACACTCAGAGAGGTGAACAGTCTCTCCCCAGTGTGAACACTTTGGTGTATCAGCAGGTGGGATAACTGAGTGAATCTCTTCCCACACTCAGAGAGGTGAACAGCCTCTCCCCAGTGTGAACTCGTTGGTGTAGCAGCAGGTAGGATAACAGAGGGAATCCCTTCCCACACTCAGAAATGTGAACTGTTTCCCCGCAGTGTGACCTCGCTGGTGGATCAGCAGTTAGCATAACTGAGTGAATCCCTTCCCACACTCACAGAGGTGAACGGTCTCTCCCCAGTGTGAACTCGCTGGTGTATCAGCAGGTGGGATAATTGAGTGAATCCCTTCCCACACTCAGAGAGTTGAACGGACACTCCCCAGTGTGAACTCGCTGGTGTATCAGTAGGTGGGATAATTGAGTGAATCCCTTCCCACATTCAGAGAGGTGAAAAGCCTCTCCCCAGTGTGAACTCTTTTGTGCAGCAGCAGGTAGGATAACAGAGGGAATCCCTTCCCACACTCAGAGAGTTGAACGGTCTCTCCCCAGTGTGAACTCACTGGTGTATCAGCAGGTGTGATAACTGAGTGAATCACTTCCCACACTCAGAGAGGTGAACAGTCTCTCCCCAGTGTGAAATCGCTGGTGTATCAGCAGGTGGGATACTGAGTGAATCACTTCCCACACTCAGAGAGGTGAACAGTCTCTCCCCAGTGTGAACTCGTTGGTGTATCAGCAGGTGGGATAACTGAGTGAATCCCTTCCCACATTCAGAGAGGTGAAAAGCCTCTCCCCAGTGTGAACTCTTTTGTGCAGCAGCAGGTAGGATAACAGAGGGAATCCCTTCCCACACTCAGAGAGATGAACAGCCTCTCCCCAGTGTGACCTCGCTGGTATATCAGCAGGTGGGATAACTGAGTGAATCACTTCCCACACTCAGAGAGGTGAACAGCCTCTCCCCAGTGTGAACTCGTTGGTGTATCAGCAGGTGGGATAACTGAGTGAATCTCTTCCCACACTCAGAGAGTTGAACGGTCTCTCCCCAGTGTGAACTCACTGGTGTATCAGCAGGTGGGATAACTGAGTGAATCACTTCCCACACTCAGAGAGGTGAACAGTCTCTCCCCAGTGTGAAATCGCTGGTGTATCAGCGGGTTGGATAACTGAGTGAATCACTTCCCACACTCAGAGAGGTGAACAGCCTCTCCCCAGTGTGAACTCGTTGGTGTATCAGCAGGTGGGAGAACTGAGTGAATCTCTTCCCACACTCAGAGAGGTGAACAGCCTCTCCCCAGTGTGAACTCGTTGGTGTATCACTAGGTGGGATAATTGAGTGAATCTCTACCCACACTCAGAGAGTTGAACGGTCTCTCCCCAGTGTGAACTCACTGGTGTATCAGCAGGTGGGATAATTGAGTGAATCACTTTCCACCCTCAGAGAGGTGAACGGTCTCTCCCCAGTGTGAAATCGCTGGTGTATCAGCAGGTGGGATAACTGAGTGAATCACTTCCCACACTCAGAGAAATGAACAGCCTCTCCCCAGTGTGACCTCGCTGGTGTATCAGCAGGTGGGATAACTGAGTGAATCCCTTCCCACACTCAGAGAGGTGAACGGCCTCTCCCCAGTGTGACTTCGCTTGTGTATCAGCAGGTGGGAGAACAGAGTGAATCCCTTCCCACACTCAGAGAGTTGAACGGTCTCTCACCAGTGTGAACTCACTGGTGAATCTGCAGGTGGGATAACTGAGTGAATCCCTTCCCACACTCAGAGAGGTTAACGGCCTTTTCCCAGTGTGAACTCGCATGTGGATCAGCAGGTAGGATAACTGAGTGAATCCCTTCCCACACTCAGAGAGGTTAACGGCCTTTTCCCAGTGTGACCTCGCATGTGGATCTGCAGGTGGGATAATTGAGTGAATCCCTTCCCACACTCAGAGAGGTGAACAGTCTCTCCCCAGTGTGAACTCACTGGTGGATCAGCAGGTGGGATAACTGAGTGAATCCCTTCCCACACTCAGAGAGGTGAACGGTCTCTCACCAGTGTGAACTCACTGGTGAATCTGCAGGTGGGATAACTGAGTGAATCCCTTCCCACACTCAGAGAGGTGAACGGCCTCTCCCCAGTGTGACCTCGCTAGTGGATCAGCAAGTGGGATAACTGAGTGAATCCCTTCCCACACTCAGACAGGTGAACAGTCTCTCCCAGGTGTGAACTCACTGGTGTATCAGCAGGTGGGATAATTGAGTGAATCCCTTCCCACACACAGAGAGGTGAACGGTCTCTCCCCAGTTTGAACTCGCTGGTGTATCAGCAGGTGGGATAACTGAGTGAATCCCTTCCAACACTCAGAGAGGTGAACGGCCTCTCTCCAGTGTGAACTCACTGGCGTATCAGCAGGTGGGATAACTGAGTGAATCACTTCCCACACTCAGAGAGGTGAACGGTCTCTCCCCAGTGTGAACTCACTGGTGTATCAGCAGGTGGGATAACTGAGTGAATCACTTCCCACACTCAGAGAGGTGAACAGTCTCTCCCCAGTGTGAACACTTTGGTGTATCAGCAGGTGGGATAACTGAGTGAATCTCTTCCCACACTCAGAGAGTTGAACGGTCTCTCCCCAGTGTGAACTCACTGGTGTATCAGCAGGTGGGATAACTGAGTGAATCACTTCCCACACTCAGAGAGGTGAACGGTCTCTCCCCAGTGTGAACTCACTGGTGTATCAGCAGGTGGGATAACTGAGTGAATCACTTCCCAAACTTAGAGAGGTGAACGGTCTCTCCCCAGTGTGACCTCGCTGGTGTATCAGCAGGTGGGGTAACTGAGTGAATCCCTTCCCACACTCAGAGAGGTGAACTGCCTCTCCCCAGTTTGAACTCACTGGTGTATCAGTCGGTAGGATAACTGAGTGAATCCCTTCCCACACTCAGAGAGGTGAACGGTCTCTCCCCAGTGTGACCTCGCAGGTGTATCAGCATGTAGGATAACTGAGTGAATCCCTTCCCACACTCAGAGAGGTGAACGGTCTCTCCCCAGTGTGAACTCGCTGGTGTATCAGCAGTTGGGATAACTGAGTGAATCCCTTCCCACACTCAGTGAGGTGAACGGCCTCTCCCCAGTGTGACTTCGCTTGTGTATCAGCAGGTGGGAGAAATGAGTGAATCCCTTCCCACACTCAGAGAGGTGAACGGTCTCTCCCCAGTGTGAACTCAGTGGTGAATCTGCAGGTGGGATAACTGAGTGAATCCCTTCCCACACTCAGAGAGGTTAACGGCCTCTCCCCAGTGTGACCTCGCTGGTGGATCAGCAGGTAGGACAACTGAGTGAATACCTTCCCACACTCAGAGAGTTGAACGGCCTCTCCCCAGTGTGAACTCAATGGCGTATCAGCAGGTGGGATAACTGAGTGAATCACTTCCCACACTCAGAGAGGTGAACGGTCTCTCCCCAGTGTGAACTCACTGGTGTATCAGCAGGTGGGATAACTGAGTGAATCACTTCCCACACTCAGAGAGGTGAACAGTCTCTCCCCAGTGTGAACACTTTGGTGTATCAGCAGGTGGGATAACTGAGTGAATCTCTTCCCACACTCAGAGAGGTGAACAGCCTCTCCCCAGTGTGAACTCGTTGGTGTAGCAGCAGGTAGGATAACAGAGGGAATCCCTTCCCACACTCAGAAATGTGAACTGTTTCCCCGCAGTGTGACCTCGCTGGTGGATCAGCAGTTAGCATAACTGAGTGAATCCCTTCCCACACTCACAGAGGTGAACGGTCTCTCCCCAGTGTGAACTCGCTGGTGTATCAGCAGGTGGGATAATTGAGTGAATCCCTTCCCACACTCAGAGAGTTGAACGGACACTCCCCAGTGTGAACTCGCTGGTGTATCAGTAGGTGGGATAATTGAGTGAATCCCTTCCCACATTCAGAGAGGTGAAAAGCCTCTCCCCAGTGTGAACTCTTTTGTGCAGCAGCAGGTAGGATAACAGAGGGAATCCCTTCCCACACTCAGAGAGTTGAACGGTCTCTCCCCAGTGTGAACTCACTGGTGTATCAGCAGGTGTGATAACTGAGTGAATCACTTCCCACACTCAGAGAGGTGAACAGTCTCTCCCCAGTGTGAAATCGCTGGTGTATCAGCAGGTGGGATACTGAGTGAATCACTTCCCACACTCAGAGAGGTGAACAGTCTCTCCCCAGTGTGAACTCGTTGGTGTATCAGCAGGTGGGATAACTGAGTGAATCCCTTCCCACATTCAGAGAGGTGAAAAGCCTCTCCCCAGTGTGAACTCTTTTGTGCAGCAGCAGGTAGGATAACAGAGGGAATCCCTTCCCACACTCAGAGAGATGAACAGCCTCTCCCCAGTGTGACCTCGCTGGTATATCAGCAGGTGGGATAACTGAGTGAATCACTTCCCACACTCAGAGAGGTGAACAGCCTCTCCCCAGTGTGAACTCGTTGGTGTATCAGCAGGTGGGATAACTGAGTGAATCTCTTCCCACACTCAGAGAGTTGAACGGTCTCTCCCCAGTGTGAACTCACTGGTGTATCAGCAGGTGGGATAACTGAGTGAATCACTTCCCACACTCAGAGAGGTGAACAGTCTCTCCCCAGTGTGAAATCGCTGGTGTATCAGCGGGTTGGATAACTGAGTGAATCACTTCCCACACTCAGAGAGGTGAACAGCCTCTCCCCAGTGTGAACTCGTTGGTGTATCAGCAGGTGGGAGAACTGAGTGAATCTCTTCCCACACTCAGAGAGGTGAACAGCCTCTCCCCAGTGTGAACTCGTTGGTGTATCACTAGGTGGGATAATTGAGTGAATCTCTACCCACACTCAGAGAGTTGAACGGTCTCTCCCCAGTGTGAACTCACTGGTGTATCAGCAGGTGGGATAATTGAGTGAATCACTTTCCACCCTCAGAGAGGTGAACGGTCTCTCCCCAGTGTGAAATCGCTGGTGTATCAGCAGGTGGGATAACTGAGTGAATCACTTCCCACACTCAGAGAAATGAACAGCCTCTCCCCAGTGTGACCTCGCTGGTGTATCAGCAGGTGGGATAACTGAGTGAATCCCTTCCCACACTCAGAGAGGTGAACGGCCTCTCCCCAGTGTGACTTCGCTTGTGTATCAGCAGGTGGGAGAACAGAGTGAATCCCTTCCCACACTCAGAGAGTTGAACGGTCTCTCACCAGTGTGAACTCACTGGTGAATCTGCAGGTGGGATAACTGAGTGAATCCCTTCCCACACTCAGAGAGGTTAACGGCCTTTTCCCAGTGTGAACTCGCATGTGGATCAGCAGGTAGGATAACTGAGTGAATCCCTTCCCACACTCAGAGAGGTTAACGGCCTTTTCCCAGTGTGACCTCGCATGTGGATCTGCAGGTGGGATAATTGAGTGAATCCCTTCCCACACTCAGAGAGGTGAACAGTCTCTCCCCAGTGTGAACTCACTGGTGGATCAGCAGGTGGGATAACTGAGTGAATCCCTTCCCACACTCAGAGAGGTGAACGGTCTCTCACCAGTGTGAACTCACTGGTGAATCTGCAGGTGGGATAACTGAGTGAATCCCTTCCCACACTCAGAGAGGTGAACGGCCTCTCCCCAGTGTGACCTCGCTAGTGGATCAGCAAGTGGGATAACTGAGTGAATCCCTTCCCACACTCAGACAGGTGAACAGTCTCTCCCAGGTGTGAACTCACTGGTGTATCAGCAGGTGGGATAATTGAGTGAATCCCTTCCCACACACAGAGAGGTGAACGGTCTCTCCCCAGTTTGAACTCGCTGGTGTATCAGCAGGTGGGATAACTGAGTGAATCCCTTCCAACACTCAGAGAGGTGAACGGCCTCTCTCCAGTGTGAACTCACTGGCGTATCAGCAGGTGGGATAACTGAGTGAATCACTTCCCACACTCAGAGAGGTGAACGGTCTCTCCCCAGTGTGAACTCACTGGTGTATCAGCAGGTGGGATAACTGAGTGAATCACTTCCCACACTCAGAGAGGTGAACAGTCTCTCCCCAGTGTGAACACTTTGGTGTATCAGCAGGTGGGATAACTGAGTGAATCTCTTCCCACACTCAGAGAGTTGAACGGTCTCTCCCCAGTGTGAACTCACTGGTGTATCAGCAGGTGGGATAACTGAGTGAATCACTTCCCACACTCAGAGAGGTGAACGGTCTCTCCCCAGTGTGAACTCACTGGTGTATCAGCAGGTGGGATAACTGAGTGAATCACTTCCCAAACTTAGAGAGGTGAACGGTCTCTCCCCAGTGTGACCTCGCTGGTGTATCAGCAGGTGGGGTAACTGAGTGAATCCCTTCCCACACTCAGAGAGGTGAACTGCCTCTCCCCAGTTTGAACTCACTGGTGTATCAGTCGGTAGGATAACTGAGTGAATCCCTTCCCACACTCAGAGAGGTGAACGGTCTCTCCCCAGTGTGACCTCGCAGGTGTATCAGCATGTAGGATAACTGAGTGAATCCCTTCCCACACTCAGAGAGGTGAACGGTCTCTCCCCAGTGTGAACTCGCTGGTGTATCAGCAGTTGGGATAACTGAGTGAATCCCTTCCCACACTCAGTGAGGTGAACGGCCTCTCCCCAGTGTGACTTCGCTTGTGTATCAGCAGGTGGGAGAAATGAGTGAATCCCTTCCCACACTCAGAGAGGTGAACGGTCTCTCCCCAGTGTGAACTCAGTGGTGAATCTGCAGGTGGGATAACTGAGTGAATCCCTTCCCACACTCAGAGAGGTTAACGGCCTCTCCCCAGTGTGACCTCGCTGGTGGATCAGCAGGTAGGACAACTGAGTGAATACCTTCCCACACTCAGAGAGTTGAACGGCCTCTCCCCAGTGTGAACTCACTGGTGTATCAGCAGGTGGGATAACAGAGGGAATCCCTTCCCACACTCAGAGAGATGAACAGCCTCTCCCCAGTGTGACCTCGCTGGTATATCAGCAGGTGGGATAACTGAGTGAATCACTTCCCACACTCAGAGAGGTGAACAGCCTCTCCCCAGTGTGAACTCGTTGGTGTATCAGCAGGTGGGATAACTGAGTGAATCTCTTCCCACACTCAGAGAGTTGAACGGTCTCTCCCCAGTGTGAACTCACTGGTGTATCAGCAGGTGGGATAACTGAGTGAATCACTTCCCACACTCAGAGAGGTGAACAGTCTCTCCCCAGTGTGAAATCGCTGGTGTATCAGCGGGTTGGATAACTGAGTGAATCACTTCCCACACTCAGAGAGGTGAACAGCCTCTCCCCAGTGTGAACTCGTTGGTGTATCAGCAGGTGGGAGAACTGAGTGAATCTCTTCCCACACTCAGAGAGGTGAACAGCCTCTCCCCAGTGTGAACTCGTTGGTGTATCACTAGGTGGGATAATTGAGTGAATCTCTACCCACACTCAGAGAGTTGAACGGTCTCTCCCCAGTGTGAACTCACTGGTGTATCAGCAGGTGGGATAATTGAGTGAATCACTTTCCACCCTCAGAGAGGTGAACGGTCTCTCCCCAGTGTGACCTCGCTGGTGTATCAGCAGGTGGGATAACTGAGTGAATCACTTCCCACACTCAGAGAAATGAACAGCCTCTCCCCAGTGTGACCTCGCTGGTGTATCAGCAGGTGGGATAACTGAGTGAATCCCTTCCCACACTCAGAGAGGTGAACGGCCTCTCCCCAGTGTGACTTCGCTTGTGTATCAGCAGGTGGGAGAACAGAGTGAATCCCTTCCCACACTCAGAGAGGTGAACGGTCTCTCACCAGTGTGAACTCACTGGTGAATCTGCAGGTGGGATAACTGAGTGAATCCCTTCCCACACTCAGAGAGGTTAACGGCCTTTTCCCAGTGTGACCTCGCATGTGGATCAGCAGGTAGGATAACTGAGTGAATCCCTTCCCACACTCAGAGAGGTTAACGGCCTTTTCCCAGTGTGACCTCGCATGTGGATCTGCAGGTGGGATAATTGAGTGAATCCCTTCCCACACTCAGAGAGGTGAACAGTCTCTCCCCAGTGTGAACTCACTGGTGGATCAGCAGGTGGGATAACTGAGTGAATCCCTTCCCACACTCAGAGAGGTGAACGGTCTCTCACCAGCGTGAACTCACTGGTGAATCTGCAGGTGGGATAACTGAGTGAATCCCTTCCCACACTCAGAGAGGTGAACGGCCTCTCCCCAGTGTGACCTCGCTAGTGGATCAGCAAGTGGGATAACTGAGTGAATCCCTTCCCACACTCAGACAGGTGAACAGTCTCTCCCAGGTGTGAACTCGCTGGTGTATCAGCAGGTGGGATAATTGAGTGAATCCCTTCCCACACACAGAGAGGTGAACGGTCTCTCCCCAGTTTGAACTCGCTGGTGTATCAGCAGGTGGGATAACTGAGTGAATCCCTTCCAACACTCAGAGAGGTGAACGGCCTCTCTCCAGTGTGAACTCACTGGCGTATCAGCAGGTGGGATAACTGAGTGAATCACTTCCCACACTCAGAGAGGTGAACGGTCTCTCCCCAGTGTGAACTCACTGGTGTATCAGCAGGTGGGATAACTGAGTGAATCACTTCCCACACTCAGAGAGGTGAACAGTCTCTCCCCAGTGTGAACACTTTGGTGTATCAGCAGGTGGGATAACTGAGTGAATCTCTTCCCACACTCAGAGAGTTGAACGGTCTCTCCCCAGTGTGAACTCACTGGTGTATCAGCAGGTGGGATAACTGAGTGAATCACTTCCCACACTCAGAGAGGTGAACGGTCTCTCCCCAGTGTGAACTCACTGGTGTATCAGCAGGTGGGATAACTGAGTGAATCACTTCCCACACTCAGAGAGGTGAACAGTCTCTCCCCAGTGTGAACTCTTTTGTGTAGCAGCAGGTAGGATAACAGAGGGAATGACTTCCCACACTCAGAGAGGTGAACAGCCTCTCCCCAGTGTGACCTCGCTGGTGTATCAGCAGGTAGGATAACTGAATGAATCCCTTCCCAAACTTAGAGAGGTGAACGGTCTCTCCCCAGTGTGACCTCGCTGGTGTATCAGCAGGTGGGGTAACTGAGTGAATCCCTTCCCACACTCAGAGAGGTGAACTGCCTCTCCCCAGTTTGAACTCACTGGTGTATCAGTCGGTAGGATAACTGAGTGAATCCCTTCCCACACTCAGAGAGGTGAACGGTCTCTCCCCAGTGTGACCTCGCAGGTGTATCAGCAGGTAGGATAACTGAGTGAATCCCTTCCCACACTCAGAGAGGTGAACGGTCTCTCCCCAGTGTGAACTCGCTGGTGTATCAGCAGTTGGGATAACTGAGTGAATCCCTTCCCACACTCAGTGAGGTGAACGGCCTCTCCCCAGTGTGACTTCGCTTGTGTATCAGCAGGTGGGAGAAATGAGTGAATCCCTTCCCACACTCAGAGAGGTGAACGGTCTCTCCCCAGTGTGAACTCAGTGGTGAATCTGCAGGTGGGATAACTGAGTGAATCCCTTCCCACACTCAGAGAGGTGAACGGCCTCTCCCCAGTGTGACCTCGCTGGTGGATCAGCAGGTAGGACAACTGAGTGAATCCCTTCCCACACTCAGAGAGTTGAACGGCCTCTCCCCAGTGTGAACTCACTGGTGTATCAGCAGGTGGGATAACTGAGTGAATCCCTTCCCACACTCAGAGAGGTGAACGGTCTCTCCCCAGTGTGAACTCGCTGGTGTATCAGCAGGTGGGATAATTGAGTGAATCCCTTCCCACACACAGAGAGGTGAACGGTCTCACCCCAGTGTGAACTCGCTGGTGTATCAGCAGGTGGGATAACTGAGTGAATCCCTTCCCACACTCAGAGAGGTGAACGGCCTCTCCCCAATGTGAACTCACTGGCGTATCAGCAGGTGGGATAACTGAGTGAATCCCTTCCCACACTCAGAGAGGTGAACAGCCTCTCCCCAGTGTTAACTCAATGGTGTATCAGCAGTGGGATAACTGAGTGAATCTCTTCCCACACTCAGAGAGGTGAATGGTCTCTCCCCAGTGTGAACTCACTGGTGAATCTGCAGGTGGGATAACTGAGTGAATCCCTTCCCACACTCAGAGAGGTGAACGGCCTCTCCCCAGTGTGACCTCGCTGGTGGATCAGCAGGTAGGATAACTGAGTGAATCCCTTCCAACGCTCAGAGAGGTGAACGGCCTCTCCCCAGTGTGAACTCGCTGGTGTATCAGCAGGTGGGATAACTGAGTGAATCCCTTCCCACACTCAGAGAGGTGAACAGTCTCTCCCCAGTGTGAACTCGCTGGTGTATCAGCAGGTGGGATAATTGAGTGAATCCCTTCCCACACTCAGAGAGGTGAACGGTCTCTCCCCAGTGTGACCTCGCTGGTGTATCAGCAGGTGGGATAACTGAGTGAATCACTTCCCACACTCAGAGAAATGAACAGCCTCTCCCCAGTGTGACCTCGCTGGTGTATCAGCAGGTGGGATAACTGAGTGAATCCCTTCCCACACTCAGAGAGGTGAACGGCCTCTCCCCAGTGTGACTTCGCTTGTGTATCAGCAGGTGGGAGAACAGAGTGAATCCCTTCCCACACTCAGAGAGGTGAACGGTCTCTCACCAGTGTGAACTCACTGGTGAATCTGCAGGTGGGATAACTGAGTGAATCCCTTCCCACACTCAGAGAGGTTAACGGCCTTTTCCCAGTGTGACCTCGCATGTGGATCAGCAGGTAGGATAACTGAGTGAATCCCTTCCCACACTCAGAGAGGTTAACGGCCTTTTCCCAGTGTGACCTCGCATGTGGATCTGCAGGTGGGATAATTGAGTGAATCCCTTCCCACACTCAGAGAGGTGAACAGTCTCTCCCCAGTGTGAACTCACTGGTGGATCAGCAGGTGGGATAACTGAGTGAATCCCTTCCCACACTCAGAGAGGTGAACGGTCTCTCACCAGCGTGAACTCACTGGTGAATCTGCAGGTGGGATAACTGAGTGAATCCCTTCCCACACTCAGAGAGGTGAACGGCCTCTCCCCAGTGTGACCTCGCTAGTGGATCAGCAAGTGGGATAACTGAGTGAATCCCTTCCCACACTCAGACAGGTGAACAGTCTCTCCCAGGTGTGAACTCGCTGGTGTATCAGCAGGTGGGATAATTGAGTGAATCCCTTCCCACACACAGAGAGGTGAACGGTCTCTCCCCAGTTTGAACTCGCTGGTGTATCAGCAGGTGGGATAACTGAGTGAATCCCTTCCAACACTCAGAGAGGTGAACGGCCTCTCTCCAGTGTGAACTCACTGGCGTATCAGCAGGTGGGATAACTGAGTGAATCACTTCCCACACTCAGAGAGGTGAACGGTCTCTCCCCAGTGTGAACTCACTGGTGTATCAGCAGGTGGGATAACTGAGTGAATCACTTCCCACACTCAGAGAGGTGAACAGTCTCTCCCCAGTGTGAACACTTTGGTGTATCAGCAGGTGGGATAACTGAGTGAATCTCTTCCCACACTCAGAGAGTTGAACGGTCTCTCCCCAGTGTGAACTCACTGGTGTATCAGCAGGTGGGATAACTGAGTGAATCACTTCCCACACTCAGAGAGGTGAACGGTCTCTCCCCAGTGTGAACTCACTGGTGTATCAGCAGGTGGGATAACTGAGTGAATCACTTCCCACACTCAGAGAGGTGAACAGTCTCTCCCCAGTGTGAACTCTTTTGTGTAGCAGCAGGTAGGATAACAGAGGGAATGACTTCCCACACTCAGAGAGGTGAACAGCCTCTCCCCAGTGTGACCTCGCTGGTGTATCAGCAGGTAGGATAACTGAATGAATCCCTTCCCAAACTTAGAGAGGTGAACGGTCTCTCCCCAGTGTGACCTCGCTGGTGTATCAGCAGGTGGGGTAACTGAGTGAATCCCTTCCCACACTCAGAGAGGTGAACTGCCTCTCCCCAGTTTGAACTCACTGGTGTATCAGTCGGTAGGATAACTGAGTGAATCCCTTCCCACACTCAGAGAGGTGAACGGTCTCTCCCCAGTGTGACCTCGCAGGTGTATCAGCAGGTAGGATAACTGAGTGAATCCCTTCCCACACTCAGAGAGG
The DNA here is from genome assembly GCF_044704955.1 of Pristiophorus japonicus. Classification (NCBI taxonomy): domain Eukaryota; kingdom Metazoa; phylum Chordata; class Chondrichthyes; family Pristiophoridae; genus Pristiophorus; species Pristiophorus japonicus. Next base: position 111,479 of record NW_027254767.1, read on the forward strand.
TGAACGGTCTCTCCCCAGTGTGAACTCGCTGGTGTATCAGCAGTTGGGATAACTGAGTGAATCCCTTCCCACACTCAGTGAGGTGAACGGCCTCTCCCCAGTGTGACTTCGCTTGTGTATCAGCAGGTGGGAGAAATGAGTGAATCCCTTCCCACACTCAGAGAGGTGAACGGTCTCTCCCCAGTGTGAACTCAGTGGTGAATCTGCAGGTGGGATAACTGAGTGAATCCCTTCCCACACTCAGAGAGGTGAACGGCCTCTCCCCAGTGTGACCTCGCTGGTGGATCAGCAGGTAGGACAACTGAGTGAATCCCTTCCCACACTCAGAGAGTTGAACGGCCTCTCCCCAGTGTGAACTCACTGGTGTATCAGCAGGTGGGATAACTGAGTGAATCCCTTCCCACACTCAGAGAGGTGAACGGTCTCTCCCCAGTGTGAACTCGCTGGTGTATCAGCAGGTGGGATAATTGAGTGAATCCCTTCCCACACACAGAGAGGTGAACGGTCTCACCCCAGTGTGAACTCGCTGGTGTATCAGCAGGTGGGATAACTGAGTGAATCCCTTCCCACACTCAGAGAGGTGAACGGCCTCTCCCCAATGTGAACTCACTGGCGTATCAGCAGGTGGGATAACTGAGTGAATCCCTTCCCACACTCAGAGAGGTGAACAGCCTCTCCCCAGTGTTAACTCAATGGTGTATCAGCAGTGGGATAACTGAGTGAATCTCTTCCCACACTCAGAGAGGTGAATGGTCTCTCCCCAGTGTGAACTCACTGGTGAATCTGCAGGTGGGATAACTGAGTGAATCCCTTCCCACACTCAGAGAGGTGAACGGCCTCTCCCCAGTGTGACCTCGCTGGTGGATCAGCAGGTAGGATAACTGAGTGAATCCCTTCCAACGCTCAGAGAGGTGAACGGCCTCTCCCCAGTGTGAACTCGCTGGTGTATCAGCAGGTGGGATAACTGAGTGAATCCCTTCCCACACTCAGAGAGGTGAACAGTCTCTCCCCAGTGTGAACTCGCTGGTGTATCAGCAGGTGGGATAATTGAGTGAATCCCTTCCCACACTCAGAGAGGTGAACGGTCTCTCCCCAGTGTGACCTCGCTAGTGGATCAGCAAGTGGGATAACTGAGAGAATCCCTTCCCACACTCAGAGAGGTGAACAGCCTCTCCCCAGTGTGAACTCAATGGTGTATCAGCAGTGGGATAAATGAGTGAATCCCTTAGTACACTCAGAGAGGTTAACGGCCTCTCCCCAGTGTGACCTCGCTGCTGTATCAGCAGGTCGGGTAACTGAGTGAATCCCTTCGCACACTCAGAGAGGTGAACTGCCTCTCCCCAGTTTGAACTAACTGGTGTATCAGTAGGTAGGATAACTTTGTGAATCCCTTCCCACACTCAGAGAGGTGAACAGTCTCTCCCCAGTGTGAACTCACTGGTGGATCAGCAGGTGGGATAACTGAGTGAATCCCTTCCCACACTCAGAGAGGTGAACGGTCTCTCACCAGTGTGAACTCACTGGTGAATCTGCAGGTGGGATAACTGAGTGAATCCCTTCCCACACTCAGAGAGGTGAACGGCCTCTCCCCAGTGTGACCTCGCTAGTGGATCAGCAAGTGGGATAACTGAGTGAATCCCTTCCCACACTCAGACAGGTGAACAGTCTCTCCCAGGTGTGAACTCGCTGGTGTATCAGCAGGTGGGATAATTGAGTGAATCCCTTCCCACACACAGAGAGGTGAACGGTCTCTCCCCAGTTTGAACTCGCTGCTGTATCAGCAGGTGGGATAACTGAGTGAATCCCTTCCAACACTCAGAGAGGTGAACGGCCTCTCTCCAGTGTGAACTCACTGGCGTATCAGCAGGTGGGATAACTGAGTGAATCACTTCCCACACTCAGAGAGGTGAACGGTCTCTCCCCAGTGTGAACTCACTGGTGTATCAGCAGGTGGGATAACTGAGTGAATCACTTCCCACACTCAGAGAGGTGAACAGTCTCTCCCCAGTGTGAACACTTTGGTGTATCAGCAGGTGGGATAATTGAGTGAATCTCTTCCCACACTCAGAGAGTTGAACGGTCTCTCCCCAGTGTGAACTCACTGGTGTATCAGCAGGTGGGATAACTGAGTGAATCACTTCCCACACTCAGAGAGGTGAACAGTCTCTCCCCAGTGTGAACTCTTTTGTGTAGCAGCAGGTAGGATAACAGAGGGAATGACTTCCCACACTCAGAGAGGTGAACAGCCTCTCCCCGTTGTGACCTCGCTGGTGTATCAGCAGGTATGATAACTGAATGAATCCCTTCCCAAACTTAGAGAGGTGAACGGTCTCTCCCCAGTGTGACCTCGCTGGTGTATCAGCAGGTGGGGTAACTGAGTGAATCCCTTCCCACACTCAGAGAGGTGAACTGCCTCTCCCCAGTTTGAACTCACTGGTGTATCAGTCGGTAGGATAACTGAGTGAATCCCTTCCCACACTCAGAGAGGTGAACGGTCTCTCCCCAGTGTGACCTCGCAGGTGTATCAGCAGGTAGGATAACTGAGTGAATCCCTTCCCACACTCAGAGAGGTGAACGGTCTCTCCCCAGTGTGAACTCGCTGGTGTATCAGCAGTTGGGATAACTGAGTGAATCCCTTCCCACACTCAGTGAGGTGAACGGCCTCTCCCCAGTGTGACTTCGCTTGTGTATCAGCAGGTGGGAGAAATGAGTGAATCCCTTCCCACACTCAGAGAGGTGAACGGTCTCTCCCCAGTGTGAACTCAGTGGTGAATCTGCAGGTGGGATAACTGAGTGAATCCCTTCCCACACTCAGAGAGGTTAACGGCCTCTCCCCAGTGTGACCTCGCTGGTGGATCAGCAGGTAGGACAACTGAGTGAATCCCTTCCCACACTCAGAGAGTTGAACGGCCTCTCCCCAGTGTGAACTCACTGGTGTATCAGCAGGTGGGATAACTGAGTGAATCCCTTCCCACACTCAGAGAGGTGAACGGTCTCTCCCCAGTGTGAACTCGCTGGTGTATCAGCAGGTGGGATAATTGAGTGAATCCCTTCCCACACACAGAGAGGTGAACGGTCTCACCCCAGTGTGAACTCGCTGGTGTATCAGCAGGTGGGATAACTGAGTGAATCCCTTCCCACACTCAGAGAGGTGAACGGCCTCTCCCCAATGTGAACTCACTGGCGTATCAGCAGGTGGGATAACTGAGTGAATCCATTCCCACACTCAGAGAGGTGAACAGCCTCTCCCCAGTGTTAACTCAATGGTGTATCAGCAGTGGGATAACTGAGTGAATCTCTTCCCACACTCAGAGAGGTGAATGGTCTCTCCCCAGTGTGAACTCACTGGTGAATCTGCAGGTGGGATAACTGAGTGAATCCCTTCCCACACTCAGAGAGGTGAACGGCCTCTCCCCAGTGTGACCTCGCTGGTGGATCAGCAGGTAGGATAACTGAGTGAATCCCTTCCAACGCTCAGAGAGGTGAACGGCCTCTCCCCAGTATGAACTCGCTGGTGTATCAGCAGGTGGGATAACTGAGTGAATCCCTTCCCACACTCAGAGAGGTGAACAGTCTCTCCCCAGTGTGAACTCGCTGGTGTATCAGCAGGTGGGATAATTGAGTGAATCCCTTCCCACACTCAGAGAGGTGAACGGTCTCTCCCCAGTGTGACCTCGCTAGTGGATCAGCAAGTGGGATAACTGAGAGAATCCCTTCCCACACTCAGAGAGGTGAACAGCCTCTCCCCAGTGTGAACTCAATGGTGTATCAGCAGTGGGATAAATGAGTGAATCCCTTAGTACACTCAGAGAGGTTAACGGCCTCTCCCCAGTGTGACCTCGCTGCTGTATCAGCAGGTGGGGTAACTGAGTGAATCCCTTCGCACACTCAGAGAGGTGAACTGCCTCTCCCCAGTTTGAACTAACTGGTGTATCAGTAGGTAGGATAACTTTGTGAATCCCTTCCCACACTCAGAGAGGTGAACGGTCTCTCCCCAGTGTGACCTCGCTAGTGTATCAGCAGGTGGGATAACTGAGTGAATCCCTTCCCACACTCAGAGAGGTGAACGGCCTCTCCCCAGTGTGGCCTCGCTGGTGTATCAGCAGGTAGGATAACTGAGTGAATCCCTTCCCAAACTTAGAGAGGTGAACGGTCTCTCCCCAGTGTGACCTCGCTGGTGTATCAGCAGGTGGGGTAACTGAGTGAATCCCTTTCCACACTCAGAGAGGTGAACTGCCTCTCCCCAGTTTGAACTCACTGGTGTATCAGTAGGTAGGATAACTGTGTGAATCCCTTCCCACACTCAGAGAGGTGAACGGTCTCTCCCCAGTGTGACCTCGCTGGTGTATCAGCAGGTGGGATAACTGAGTGAATCCCTTCCCACACTCAGAGAGGTGAACGGCCTCTCCCCAGTGTGACTTCGCTTGTGTATCAGCAGGTGGGAGAACTGAGTGAATCCCTTCCCACACTCAGAGAGGTGAACGGTCTCTCCCCAGTGTGAACTTGCTGGTGTATCAGTAGGTGGGATAATTGAGTGAATCTCTTCCCACACTCAGAGAGGTGAACGGTCTCTCCCCAGTGTGAACTCGCTGGTGTATCAGTAGGTGGGATAACTGTGTGAATCCCTTCCCACTCTCAGAGAGGTGAACGGTCTCTCCCCAGTGTGAACTCAGTGGTGAATCTGCAGGTGGGATAACTGAGTGAATCCCTTCCCACACTCAGAGAGCTTAACGGCCTCTCCCCAGTGTGAACTCACAGGTGTATCAACAGGTGGGATAACTGAGTGAATCCCTTCCCACACTCAGAGAGGTGAACAGTCTCTCCCCAGTGTGAACTCGCTGGTGTATCAGCAGGTGGGATAATTGAGTGAATCCCTTCCCACACTCAGAGAGGTGAACGGTCTCTCCCCAGTGTGAACTCGCTGGTGTATCAGTAGTTGGGATAATTGAGTGAATCCCTTCCCACACTCAGAGAGGTGAACGGCCTCTCCCCAGTGTGACCTCGCTAGTGGATCAGCAAGTGGGATAACTGAGTGAATCCCTTCCCACACTCAGACAGGTGAACGGTCTCTCCCCAGTGTGAACTCGCTGGTGTATCAGCAGGTGGGATAATTGAGTGAATCCCTTCCCACACTCAGAGAGGTGAACGGTCTCTCCCCAGTTTGAACTCGCTGGTGTATCAGCAGGTGGGATAACTGAGTGAATCGCTTCCAACACTCAGAGAGGCGAACGGCCTCTTCCCAGTGTGAACTCACTGGTGTATCAGCAGGTGGGATAACTGAGTGAATCCCTTCCCACACTCAGAGTGGTGAACGGTCTCTCCCCAGTGTGAACTCGCTGGTGTAACAGCAGGTGGAATAACTGAGTGAATCACTTCCCACACTCAGAGAGGTGAAGGGTCTCTCCCCAGTATGAACTCGCTGGTGTATCAGTAGGTTGGATAACTGAGTGAATCCCTTCCCACACTCAGAGAGGTGAACGGTCTCTCCCCAGTGTGAACTCAGTGGTGTATCAGCAGGTGGGATAATTGAGTGAATCCCTTCCCACACTCAGAGAGGTGAACGGTCTCTCCCCAGTGTGAACTCGCTGGTGTATCAGCAGGTGGGATAACTGAGTGAATCCCTTCCAACACTCAGAGAGGTGAACGGCCTCCTCCCCAGTGTGAACTCACTGGCGTATCAGCAGATGGGCTAACTGAGTGAATCCCTTCCCACACTCAGAGAGGTGAACAGCCTCTCCCCAGTGTGAACTCAATGGTGTATCAGCAGTGGGATAACTGAGTGAATCCCTTAGTACACTCAGAGAGGTGAACGGTCTCTCCCCAGTGTGATCTCGCTGGTGTATCAGCAGGTGGGGTAACTGAGTGAATCCCTTCCCACATTCAGAGAGGTGAACGGTCTCTCCCCAGTGTGACCTCGCTGGTGTATCAGCAGGTGGGATAACTGAGTGAATCCCTTCCCACACTCAGAGAGGTGAACGGCCTCTCCCCAGTGTGACTTCGCTTGTGTATCAGCATGTGGGAGAACTGAGTGAATTCCTTCCCACACTCAGAGAGGTGAACGGTTTCTCACCAGTGTGAACTCGCTGGTGGATCAGCAGGTAGGATAACTGAGTGAATCCATTCGAACACTCAGAGAGGTGAACGGTCTCTCCCCAGTTGAACTCGCTGGTGTATCAGTTGGTGGGATAACTGAGTGAATCCCTTCCCACTCTCAGAGAGGTGAACGGTCTCTCCCCAGTGTGAACTCAGTGGTGAATCTGCAGGTGGGATAACTGAGTGAATCCCTTCCCACACTCAGAGAGCTTAACGGCCTCTCCCCAGTATGACCTCGCTGGTGGATCAGCAGGTAGGACAACTGAGTGAATCCCTTCCCACACTCAGAGAGTTGAACGGCCTCACCCCAGTGTCAACTCACTGGTGTATCAGCAGGTGGGATAACTGAGTGAATCCCTTCCCACACTCAGACTGGTGAACGGTCTCTCCCCAGTGTGAACTCGCTGGTGTATCAGCAGGTGGGATAATTGACTGAATCTCTTCCCACACTCAGAGTGGTGAACGGTCTCTCCCCAGTGTGAACTCGCTGGTGTATCAGTAGGTGGGATAACTGAGTGAATCCCTTCCCACTCTCAGAGAGGTGAACGGTCTCTCCCCAGTGTGAACTCAGTGGTGTATCAGCAGGTGGGATAATTGAGTGAATCCCTTCCCACATTCAGAGAGGTGAAAAGCCTCTCCCCAGTGTGAACTCTTTTGTGTAGCAGCAGGTAGGATAACAGAGGGAATCCCTTCCCACACTCAGAAATGTGAACGGTCTCTCCCCAGTGTGACCTCGCTGGTGGATCAGCAGGAAGGATAACTGAGTGAATCCCTTCCCAAACTTATAGAGGTGAACGGCCTCTCCCCAGTGTGAACTCACTGGTGTATCAGCAGGTGGGATAACTGAGTGAATCCCTTCCCACACTCAGAGAGGTGAACGGCCTCTCCCCAGTGTGAACTCACTGGTGTATCAGCAGGTGGGATAAATGAGTGAATCCCTTCCCACACTCAGAGAGATGAACAGTCTCTCCCCAGTGTGAACTCGCTGGTGTATCAGCAGGTGGGATAATTGAGTGAATCCCTCCCCACACTCAGAGAGGTGAACAGTCCCTCCCCAGTGTGAACTCGCTGGTGTATCAGTAGGTGGGATAACTGAGTGACTCCCTTCCCACATTCAGAAAGGTGAACGGCCTCTCCCCAGTGTGACGTCGCTGGTGTATCAGCAGGTGGGATAACTGAGTGAATCCCTTCCCACACTCAGAGAGGTGAACGGTCTCTCCTCAGTGTGAACTCGCCGATGAATCAGCAGGTGAAATAACTGAGTGAATCACTTCCCACACTCAGAGAGGTGAACGGACTCTCCCCAGTGTGAACTCACTGGTGTATCAGCCGGTGGGATAACTGATTGAATCCCTTCCCACACTCAGAGAGGTAAATGGTCTCTCCCCAGTGTGTACTCACTGGTGTATCAGCAGGTGGGATAACTGAGTGAATCCCTTCCCACATTCAGTGAGGTGAACAGCCTCTCCCCAGTGTGAACTCACTGGTTTATCAGTTGGTGGGATAACTGAGTGAATCCCTTCCCACACTCAGAGAGGTGAACGGCCTCTCCCCAGTGTGATCTCGCTATTGGATCAGCAGGTAGAATAACTGAGTGAATCCCTTCCCACACTCAGAGAGGTGAACGGCCTCTCCCCATTGTGAACTCGCTGGTGTATCAGCAGGTGGGATAACTGAGTGAATCCCTTCCCACACTCAGAGAGGTGAACGGCCTCTCCCCAATGTGATCTCACTGGCGTATCAGCAGGTGGGATAACTGAGTGAATCCCTTCCCACACTCAGAGAGCTTAACGGCCTCTCCCCAGTGTGACCTCGCTGGTGGATCAGCAGGTGGGATAACTGAGTCAATCCCTTCCCACACTCAGAGAGTTGAACGGCCTCTCCCCAGTGTGAACTCACTGGTGTATCAGCAGGTGGGATAACTGAGTCAATCCCTTCCCACACTCAGAGAGGTGAACGGTCTGTCCCCAGTGTGAACTCGCTGGTGTATCAGCAGGTGGGATAATTGAGTGAAACCCTTCCCACTCTCAGAGAGGTGAACGGTCTCTCCCCAGTTTGAACTCAATGGTGTATCAGCAGTGGGATAAATGAGTGAATCCCTTAGTACACTCAGAGAGGTGAACGGTCTCTCCCCAGTGTGACCTCGCTGCTGTATCAGCAGGTGGGGTAACTGAGTGAATCCCTTCCCACACTCAGAGAGGTGAACTGCCTCTCCCCAGTTTGAACTAACTGGTGTATCAGTAGGTAGGATAACTTTGTGAATCCCTTCCCACACTCAGAGAGGTGAACGGTCTCTCCCCAGTGTGACCTCGCTAGTGTATCAGCAGGTGGGATAACTGAGTGAATCCCTTCCCACACTCAGAGAGGTGAACGGCCTCTCCCCAGTGTGGCCTCGCTGGTGTATCAGCAGGTAGGATAACTGAGTGAATCCCTTCCCACACTCAGAGAGGTGAACTGCCTCTCCCCAGTTTGAACTCACTGGTGTATCAGTAGGTAGGATAACTGTGTGAATCCCTTCCCACACTCAGAGAGGTGAACGGTCGCTCCCCAGTGTGAACTCGCTGGTGTATCAGCAGGTGGGAGAACTGAGTGAATCCCTTCCCACACTCAGAGAGGTGAACGGTCTCTCACCAGTGTGAATTCACTGGTGAATCTGCAGGTGGGATAACTGAGTGAATCCCTTCCCACACTCAGAGAGGTGAACGGTCTCTCCCCAGTGTGAACTTGCTGGTGTATCAGTAGGTGGGATAATTGAGTGAATCTCTTCCCACACTCAGAGAGGTGAACGGTCTCTCCCCAGTATGAACTCGCTGGTGTATCAGTAGGTGGGATAACTGTGTGAATCCCTTCCCACTCTCAGAGAGGTGAAAGGTCTCTCCCCAGTGTGAACTCAGTGGTGAATCTGCAGGTGGGATAACTGAGTGAATCCCTTCCCACACTCAGAGAGCTTAACGGCCTCTCCCCAGTGTGAACTCACAGGTGTATCAGCAGGTGGGATAACTGAGTGAATCCCTTCCCACACTCAGAGAGGTGAACAGTCTCTCCCCAGTGTGAACTCGCTGGTGTATCAGCAGGTGGGATAATTGAGTGAATCCCTTCCCACACTCAGAGAGGTGAACGGTCTCTCCCCAGTGTGACCTCGCTAGTGGATCAGCAAGTGGGATAACTGAGTGAATCCCTTCCCACACTCAGAGAGGTGAACAGCCTCTCCCCAGTGTGAACTCAATGGTGTATCAGCAGTGGGATAAATGAGTGAATCCCTTAGTACACTCAGAGAGGTGAACGGCCTCTCCCCAGTGTGACCTCGCTGCTGTATCAGCAGGTGGGGTAACTGAGTGAATCCCTTCGCACACTCAGAGAGGTGAACTGCCTCTCCCCAGTTTGAACTAACTGGTGTATCAGTAGGTAGGATAACTTTGTGAATCCCTTCCCACACTCAGAGAGGTGAACGGTCTCTCCCCAGTGTGACCTCGCTAGTGTATCAGCAGGTGGGATAACTGAGTGAATCCCTTCCCACACTCAGAGAGGTGAACGGCCTCTCCCCAGTGTGGCCTCGCTGGTGTATCAGCAGGTAGGATAACTGAGTGAATCCCTTCCCAAACTTAGAGAGGTGAACGGTCTCTCCCCAGTGTGACCTCGCTGGTGTATCAGCAGGTGGGGTAACTGAGTGAATCCCTTTCCACACTCAGAGAGGTGAACTGCCTCTCCCCAGTTTGAACTCACTGGTGTATCAGTAGGTAGGATAACTGTGTGAATCCCTTCCCACACTCAGAGAGGTGAACGGTCTCTCCCCAGTGTGACCTCGCTGGTGTATCAGCAGGTGGGATAACTGAGTGAATCCCTTCCCACACTCAGAGAGGTGAACGGCCTCTCCCCAGTGTGACTTCGCTTGTGTATCAGCAGGTGGGAGAACTGAGTGAATCCCTTCCCACACTCAGAGAGGTGAACGGTCTCTCCCCAGTGTGAACTTGCTGGTGTATCAGTAGGTGGGATAATTGAGTGAATCTCTTCCCACACTCAGAGAGGTGAACGGTCTCTCCCCAGTGTGAACTCGCTGGTGTATCAGTAGGTGGGATAACTGTGTGAATCCCTTCCCACTCTCAGAGAGGTGAACGGTCTCTCCCCAGTGTGAACTCAGTGGTGAATCTGCAGGTGGGATAACTGAGTGAATCCCTTCCCACACTCAGAGAGCTTAACGGCCTCTCCCCAGTGTGAACTCACAGGTGTATCAACAGGTGGGATAACTGAGTGAATCCCTTCCCACACTCAGAGAGGTGAACAGTCTCTCCCCAGTGTGAACTCGCTGGTGTATCAGCAGGTGGGATAATTGAGTGAATCCCTTCCCACACTCAGAGAGGTGAACGGTCTCTCCCCAGTGTGAACTCGCTGGTGTATCAGTAGTTGGGATAATTGAGTGAATCCCTTCCCACACTCAGAGAGGTGAACGGCCTCTCCCCAGTGTGACCTCGCTAGTGGATCAGCAAGTGGGATAACTGAGTGAATCACTTCCCACACTCAGAGAGGTGAACAGTCTCTCCCCAGTGTGAACTCTTTTGTGTAGCAGCAGGTAGGATAACAGAGGGAATGCCTTCCCACACTCAGAGAGGTGAACAGCCTCTCCCCAGTGTGACCTCGCTGGTGTATCAGCAGGTAGGATAACTGAATGAATCCCTTCCCACACTCAGAGAGGTGAACTGCCTCTCCCCAGTTTGAACTCACTGGTGTATCAGTCGGTAGGATAACTGAGTGAATCCCTTCCCACACTCAGAGAGGTGAACGGTCTCTCCCCAGTGTGACCTCGCAGGTGTATCAGCAGGTAGGATAACTGAGTGAATCCCTTCCCACACTCAGAGAGGTGAACGGTCTCTCCCCAGTGTGAACTCGCTGGTGTATCAGCAGTTGGGATAACTGAGTGAATCCCTTCCCACACTCAGAGAGGTGAACGGTCTCTCCCCAGTGTGAACTCGCTGGTGTATCAGCAGGTGGGGTAATTGAGTGAATCCCTTCCCACACTCAGAGAGATGAACGGTCTCTCCCCAGTGTGAACTCAGTGGTGAATCTGCAGGTGGGATAACTGAGTGAATCCCTTCCCACACTCAGAGAGTTGAACGGCCTCTCCCCAATGTGAACTCACTGGCGTATCAGCAGGTGGGATAACTGAGTGAATCCCTTCCCACACTCAGAGAGGTGAACAGCCTCTCCCCAGTGTTAACTCAATGGTGTATCAGCAGTGGGATAACTGAGTGAATCTCTTCCCACACTCAGAGAGGTGAATGGTCTCTCCCCAGTGTGAACTCACTGCTGAATCTGCAGGTGGGATAACTGAGTGAATCCCTTCCCACACTCAGAGAGGTGAACGGCCTCTCCCCAGTGTGACCTCGCTGGTGGATCAGCAGGTAGGATAACTGAGTGAATCCCTTCCAACGCTCAGAGAGGTGAACGGCCTCTCCCCAGTGTGAACTCGCTGGTGTATCAGCAGGTGGAATAATTGAGTGAATCCCATCCCACACTCAGAGAGCTTAACGGCCTCTCCCCAGTGTGACCTCGCTGGTGGATCAGCAGGTGGGATAACTGAGTCAATCCCTTCCCACACTCAGAGAGTTGAACGGCCTCTCCCCAGTGTGAACTCACTGGTGAATCAGCAGGTGGGATAACTGAGTCAATCCCTTCCCACACTCAGAGAGGTGAACGGTCTGTCCCCAGTGTGAACTCGCTGGTGTATCAGCAGGTGGGATAATTGAGTGAAACCCTTCCCACTCTCAGAGAGGTGAACGGTCTCTCCCCAGTTTGAACTCAATGGTGTATCAGCAGTGGGATAAATGAGTGAATCCCTTAGTACACTCAGAGAGGTGAACGGTCTCTCCCCAGTGTGACCTCGCTGCTGTATCAGCAGTTGGGGTAACTGAGTGAATCCCTTCCCACACTCAGAGAGGTGAACGGCCTCTCCCCAGTTTGAACTAACTGGTGTATCAGTAGGTAGGATAACTTTGTGAATCCCTTCCCACACTCAGAGAGGTGAACGGTCTCTCCCCAGTGTGACCTCGCTAGTGTATCAGCAGGTGGGATAACTGAGTGAATCCCTTCCCACACTCAGAGAGGTGAACGGCCTCTCCCCAGTGTGGCCTCGCTGGTGTATCAGCAGGTAGGATAACTGAGTGAATCCCTTCCCACACTCAGAGAGGTGAACTGCCTCTCCCCAGTTTGAACTCACTGGTGTATCAGTGGGTAGGATAACTGTGTGAATCCCTTCCCACACTCAGAGAGGTGAACGGTCTCTCCCCAGTGTGAACTCGCTGGTGTATCAGCAGGTGGGAGAACTGAGTGAATCCCTTCCCACACTCAGAGAGGTGAACGGTCTCTCACCAGTGTGAATTCACTGGTGAATCTGCAGGTGGGATAACTGAGTGAATCCCTTCCCACACTCAGAGAGGTGAACGGTCTCTCCCCAGTGTGAACTTGCTGGTGTATCAGTAGGTGGGATAATTGAGTGAATCTCTTCCCACACTCAGAGAGGTGAACGGTCTCTCCCCAGTGTGAACTCGCTGGTGTATCAGTAGGTGGGATAACTGTGTGAATCCCTTCCCACTCTCAGAGAGGTGAACGGTCTCTCCCCAGTGTGAACTCAGTGGTGAATCTGCAGGTGGGATAACTGAGTGAATCCCTTCCCACACTCAGAGAGCTTAACGGCCTCTCCCCAGTGTGAACTCACTGGTGTATCAGCAGGTGGGATAACTGAGTGAATCCCTTCCCACACTCAGAGAGGTGAACAGTCTCTCCCCAGTGTGAACTCGCTGGTGTATCAGCAGGTGGGATAATTGAGTGAATCCCTTCCCACACTCAGAGAGGTGAACGGTCTCTCCCCAGTGTGACCTCGCTAGTGGATCAGCAAGTGGGATAACTGAGTGAATCCCTTCCCACACTCAGAGAGGTGAACAGCCTCTCCCCAGTGTGAACTCAATGGTGTATCAGCAGTGGGATAAATGAGTGAATCCCTTAGTACACTCAGAGAGGTGAACGGCCTCTCCCCAGTGTGACCTCGCTGCTGTATCAGCAGGTGGGGTAACTGAGTGAATCCCTTCGCACACTCAGAGAGGTGAACTGCCTCTCCCCAGTTTGAACTAACTGGTGTATCAGTAGGTAGGATAACTTTGTGAATCCCTTCCCACACTCAGAGAGGTGAACGGTCTCTCCCCAGTGTGACCTCGCTAGTGTATCAGCAGGTGGGATAACTGAGTGAATCCCTTCCCACACTCAGAGAGGTGAACGGCCTCTCCCCAGTGTGGCCTCGCTGGTGTATCAGCAGGTAGGATAACTGAGTGAATCCCTTCCCAAACTTAGAGAGGTGAACGGTCTCTCCCCAGTGTGACCTCGCTGGTGTATCAGCAGGTGGGGTAACTGAGTGAATCCCTTTCCACACTCAGAGAGGTGAACTGCCTCTCCCCAGTTTGAACTCACTGGTGTATCAGTAGGTAGGATAACTGTGTGAATCCCTTCCCACACTCAGAGAGGTGAACGGTCTCTCCCCAGTGTGACCTCGCTGGTGTATCAGCAGGTGGGATAACTGAGTGAATCCCTTCCCACACTCAGAGAGGTGAACGGCCTCTCCCCAGTGTGACTTCGCTTGTGTATCAGCAGGTGGGAGAACTGAGTGAATCCCTTCCCACACTCAGAGAGGTGAACGGTCTCTCCCCAGTGTGAACTTGCTGGTGTATCAGTAGGTGGGATAATTGAGTGAATCTCTTCCCACACTCAGAGAGGTGAACGGTCTCTCCCCAGTGTGAACTCGCTGGTGTATCAGCAGGTGGGATAACTGAGTGAATCCCTTCCAACACTCAGAGAGGCGAACGGCCTCTCCCCAGTGTGAACTCACTGGTGTATCAGCAGGTGGGATAACTGAGTGAATCCCTTCCAACACTCAGAGTGGTGAACGGTCTCTCCCCAGTGTGAACTCGCTGGTGTAACAGCAGGTGGGATAACTGAGTGAATCACTTCCCACACTCAGAGAGGTGAAGGGTCTCTCCCCAGTATGAACTCGCTGGTGTATCAGTAGGTTGGATAACTGAGTGAATCCCTTCCCACACTCAGAGAGGTGAACGGTCTCTCCCCAGTGTGAACTCAGTGGTGTATCAGCAGGTGGGATAATTGAGTGAATCCCTTCCCACATTCAGAGAGGTGAACGGTCTCTCCCCAGTGTGAACTCGCTGGTGTATCAGCAGGTGGGATAACTGAGTGAATCCCTTCCAACACTCAGAGAGGTGAACAGCCTCTCCCCAGTGTGAACTCAATGGTGTATCAGCAGTGGGATAACTGAGTGAATCCCTTAGTACACTCAGAGAGGTGAACGGTCTCTCCCCAGTGTGATCTCGCTGGTGTATCAACAGGTGGGGTAACTGAGTGAATCCCTTCCCACATTCAGAGAGGTGAACGGTCTCTCCCCAGTGTGACCTCGCTGGTGTATCAGCAGGTGGGATAACTGAGTGAATCCCTTCCCACACTCAGAGAGGTGAACGGCCTCTCCCCGGTGTGACTTCGCTTGTGTATCAGCATGTGGGAGAACTGAGTGAATTCCTTCCCACACTCAGAGAGGTGAACGGTCTCTCACCAGTGTGAACTCGCTGGTGGATCAGCAGGTAGGATAACTGAGTGAATCCATTCGAACACTCAGAGAGGTGAACGGTCTCTCCCCAGTGTGAACTCGCTGGTGTATCAGTTGGTGGGATAACTGAGTGAATCCCTTCCCACTCTCAGAGAGGTGAACGGTCTCTCCCCAGTGTGAACTCAGTGGTGAATCTGCAGGTGGGATAACTGAGTGAATCCCTTCCCACACTCAGAGAGCTTAACGGCCTCTCCCCAGTATGACCTCGCTGGTGGATCAGCAGGTAGGACAACTGAATGAATCCCTTCCCACACTCAGAGAGTTGAACGGCCTCACCCCAGTGTCAACTCACTGGTGTATCAGCAGGTGGGATAACTGAGTGAATCCCTTCCCACACTCAGACTGGTGAACGGTCTCTCCCCAGTGTGAACTCGCTGGTGTATCAGCAGGTGGGATAATTGACTGAATCTCTTCCCACACTCAGAGTGGTGAACGGTCTCTCCCCAGTGTGAAACCGCTGGTGTATCAGTAGGTGGGATAACTGAGTGAATCCCTTCCCACTCTCAGAGAGGTGAACGGTCTCTCCCCAGTGTGAACTCAGTGGTGTATCAGCAGGTGGGATAATTGAGTGAATCCCTTCCCACATTCAGAGAGGTGAAAAGCCTCTCCCCAGTGTGAACTCTTTTGTGTAGCAGCAGGTAGGATAACAGAGGGAATCCCTTCCCACACTCAGAAATGTGAACGGTCTCTCCCCAGTGTGACCTCGCTGGTGGATCAGCAGGTAGGATAACTGAGTGAATCCCTTCCCAAACTTATAGAGGTGAACGGCCTCTCCCCAGTGTGAACTCACTGGTGTATCAGCAGGTGGGATAACTGTTGAATCCCTTCCCACACTCAGAGAGGTGAACGGCCTCTCCCCAGTGTGAACTCACTGGTGTATCAGCAGGTGGGATAAATGAGTGAATCCCTTCCCACACTCAGAGAGATGAACAGTCTCTCCCCAGTGTGAACTCGCTGGTGTATCAGCAGGTGGGATAATTGAGTGAATCCCTCCCCACACTCACAGAGGTGAACGGTCCCTCCCCAGTGTGAACTCGCTGGTGTATGAGTAGGTGGGATAACTGAGTGACTCCCTTCCCACATTCAGAAAGGTGAACGGCCTCTCCCCAGTGTGACGTCGCTGGTGTATCAGCAGGTGGGATAACTGAGAGAATCCCTTCCCACACTCAGAGAGGTGAACGGCCTCTCCCCAGTGTGAACTCACTGGTGTATCAGCAGGTGGGATAACTGAGTGAATCCCTTCCCACACTCAGAGAGGTGAACGGCCTCTCCCCAGTGTGAACTCACTGGTGTATCAGCAGGTGGGATAACTGAGTGAATCCCTTCCCACACTCAGAGAGGTGAACGGTCTCTCCTCAGTGTGAACTCGCCGATGAATCAGCAGGTGAAATAACTGAGTGAATCACTTCCCACACTCAGAGAGGTGAACGGACTCTCCCCAGTGTGAACTCACTGGTGTATTAGCCGGTGGGATAACTGATTGAATCCCTTCCCACACTCAGAGAGGTAAATGGTCTCTCCCCAGTGTGTACTCACTGGTGTATCAGCAGGTGGGATAACTGAGTGAATCCCTTCCCACATTCAGTGAGGTGAACAGCCTCTCCCCAGTGTGAACTCACTGGTTTATCAGTTGGTGGGATAACTGAGTGAATCCCTTCCCACACTCAGAGAGGTGAACGGCCTCTCCCCAGTGTGATCTCGCTATTGGATCAGCAGGTAGAATAACTGAGTGAATCCCTTCCCACACTCAGAGAGGTGAACGGCCTCTCCCCATTGTGAACTCAGTGGTGTATCAGCAGGTGGGATAATTGAGTGAATCCCTTCCCACATTCAGAGAGGTGGAAAGCCTCTCCCCAGTGTGAACTCTTTTGTGTACCAGCAGGTAGGATAACTGAGGGAATCCCTTCCCACACTCAGAGAGGTGAACAGTCTCTCCCCAGTGTGAACTCACTGATGTATCAGCAGGTGGAATACTGAGTGAATCCCATCCCACACTCAGAGAGGTGAACAGTCTCTCACCAGTGTGAACTCACTGGTGAATCTGCAGGTGGGATAAATGAGTGAATCCCTTCCCACACTCAGAGAGGTGAACGGCCTCTCCCCAGTGTGACCTCGCTGGTGTATCGGCAGGTGGGATAACTGAGTGAATCCCTTCCCACACTCAGAGAGGTTAACGGCCTCTCCCCAGTGTGAACTCAGTGGTGTATCAGCAGGTTGGATAACTGAGTGAATCACTTCCCACACTCAGAGAGATGAACAGCCTCTCCCCAGTGTGACCTCGCTGGTGTATCAGTAGGTGGGATAACTGAGTGAATCCCTTCCCACACTCAGAGAGATGAACGGCCTCTCCCCAGTGTGACTTCGCTTGTGTATCAGCAGGTGGGAGAACTCAGTGAATCCCTTCGCACACTCAGAGAGGTGAACGGTTTCTCACCAGTGTGAACTCACTGGTGAATCTGCAGGTGGGATAACTGAGTGAATCCCTTCCCTCACTCAGAGAGGTTAACGGCCTCTCCCCAGTGTGACCTCCATGGTGGATCAGCAGGTAGGATAACTGAGTGAATCCCTTCCCACACTCAGAAATGTGAACTGTCTCCACGCAGTGTGACCTCGCTGGTGGATCAGCAGTTAGCATAACTGAGTGAATCCCTTCCCAAACTTAGAGAGGTGAACGGCCTCTCCCCAGTGTGAACTCACTGGTGTATCAGCAGGTGGGATAACTGAGTGAATCCCTTCCCACACTCAGAGAGATGAACAGTCTCTCCCCAGTGTGAACTCAATGGTGTATCAGCAGTGGGATAACTGAGTGAATCCCTTCCCGCACTCAGAGAGGTGAACAGCCTCTCCCCATTGTGAACTCACTGGTGTATCAGCTGGTGGGATAACTGAGTGAATCATTTCCCACACTCAGAGAGGTGAACGGTCTCTCCCCAGTGTGATCTCGCTGGTGCATCAGCAGGTGGGATAACTGAGTGAATACCTCCCCACACTCAGAGAGGTGAACTGTCTCTCCCCAGTTTGAACTCACTGGTGTATCAGTAGGTGGGATAACTGAGTGAATCCCTTCGCACACACAGAGAGGTGAACGGTCTCTCACCAGTGTGAACTCACTGGTGAATCTGCAGGTGGGATAACTGAGTGAATCCATTCGAACACTCAGAGAGGTGAACGGCCTCTCCCCAGTATGACCTCGCTGGTGGATCAGCAGGTAGGACAACTGAGTGAATCCCTTCCCACACTCAGAGAGTTGAACGGCCTCACCCCAGTGTCAACTCACTGGTGTATCAGCAGGTGGGATAACTGAGTGAATCCCTTCCCACTCTCAGACTGGTGAACGGTCTCTCCCCAGTGTGAACTCGCTGGTGTATCAGCAGGTGGGATAATTGACTGAATCTCTTCCCACACTCAGAGTGGTGAACGGTCTCTCCCCAGTGTGAACTCGCTGGTGTATCAGTAGGTGGGATAACTGAGTGAATCCCTTCCCACTCTCAGAGAGGTGAACGGTCTCTCCCCAGTGTGAACTCAGTGGTGTATCAGCAGGTGGGATAATTGAGTGAATCCCTTCCCACATTCAGAGAGGTGAAAAGCCTCTCCCCAGTGTGAACTCTTTTGTGTAGCAGCAGGTAGGATAACAGAGGGAATCCCTTCCCACACTCAGAAATGTGAACGGTCTCTCCCCAGTGTGACCTCGCTGGTGGATCAGCAGGTAGGATAATTGAGTGAATCCCTTCCCAAACTTATAGAGGTGAACGGCCTCTCCCCAGTGTGAACTCACTGGTGTATCAGCAGGTGGGATAACTGAGTGAATCCCTTCCCACACTCAGAGAGGTGAACGGCCTCTCCCCAGTGTGAACTCACTGGTGTATCAGCAGGTGGGATAAATGAGTGAATCCCTTCCCACACTCAGAGAGATGAACAGTCTCTCCCCAGTGTGAACTCGCTGGTGTATCAGCAGGTGGGATAATTGAGTGAATCCCTCCCCACACTCACAGAGGTGAACGGTCCCTCCCCAGTGTGAACTCGCTGGTGTATCAGTAGGTGGGATAACTGAGTGACTCCCTTCCCACATTCAGAAAGGTGAACGGCCTCTCCCCAGTGTGACGTCGCTGGTGTATCAGCAGGTGGGATAACTGAGAGAATCCCTTCCCACACTCAGAGAGGTGAACGGCCTCTCCCCAGTGTGAACTCACTGGTGTATCAGCAGGTGGGATAACTGAGTGAATCCCTTCCCACACTCAGAGAGGTGAACGGTCTCTCCTCAGTGTGAACTCGCCGATGAATCAGCAGGTGAAATAACTGAGTGAATCACTTCCCACACTCAGAGAGGTGAACGGACTCTCCCCAGTGTGAACTCACTGGTGTATCAGCCGGTGGGATAACTGATTGAATCCCTTCCCACACTCAGAGAGGTAAATGGTCTCTCCCCAGTGTGTACTCACTGGTGTATCAGCAGGTGGGATAACTGAGTGAATCCCTTCCCACATTCAGTGAGGTGAACAGCCTCTCCCCAGTGTGAACTCACTGGTTTATCAGTTGGTGGGATAACTGAGTGAATCCCTTCCCACACTCAGAGAGGTGAACGGCCTCTCCCCAGTGTGATCTCGCTATTGGATCAGCAGGTAGAATAACTGAGTGAATCCCTTCCCACACTCAGAGAGGTGAACGGCCTCTCCCCATTGTGAACTCAGTGGTGTATCAGCAGGTGGGATAATTGAGTGAATCGCTTCCCACATTCAGAGAGGTGGAAAGCCTCTCCCCAGTGTGAACTCTTTTGTGTACCAGCAGGTAGGATAACTGAGGGAATCCCTTCCCACACTCAGAGAGGTGAACAGTCTCTCCCCAGTGTGAACTCACTGATGTATCAGCAGGTGGAATACTGAGTGAATCCCATCCCACACTCAGAGAGGTGAACAGTCTCTCACCAGTGTGAACTCACTGGTGAATCTGCAGGTGGGATAAATGAGTGAATCCCTTCCCACACTCAGAGAGGTGAACGGCCTCTCCCCAGTGTGACCTCGCTGGTGTATCGGCAGGTGGGATAACTGAGTGAATCCCTTCCCACACTCAGAGAGGTTAACGGCCTCTCCCCAGTGTGAACTCAGTGGTGTATCAGCAGGTGGGATAACTGAGTGAATCACTTCCCACACTCAGAGAGATGAACAGCCTCTCCCCAGTGTGACCTCGCTGGTGTATCAGTAGGTGGGATAACTGAGTGAATCCCTTCCCACACTCAGAGAGATGAACGGCCTCTCCCCAGTGTGACTTCGCTTGTGTATCAGCAGGTGGGAGAACTCAGTGAATCCCTTCGCACACTCAGAGAGGTGAACGGTCTCTCACCAGTGTGAACTCACTGGTGAATCTGCAGGTGGGATAACTGAGTGAATCCCTTCCCTCACTCAGAGAGGTTAACGGCCTCTCCCCAGTGTGACCTCCATGGTGGATCAGCAGGTAGGATAACTGAGTGAATCCCTTCCCACACTCAGAAATGTGAACTGTCTCCACGCAGTGTGACCTCGCTGGTGGATCAGCAGTTAGCATAACTGAGTGAATCCCTTCCCAAACTTAGAGAGGTGAACGGCCTCTCCCCAGTGTGAACTCACTGGTGTATCAGCAGGTGGGATAACTGAGTGAATCCCTTCCCACACTCAGAGAGATGAACAGTCTCTCCCCAGTGTGAACTCAATGGTGTATCAGCAGTGGGATAACTGAGTGAATCCCTTCCCGCACTCAGAGAGGTGAACAGCCTCTCCCCATTGTGAACTCACTGGTGTATCAGCTGGTGGGATAACTGAGTGAATCATTTCCCACACTCAGAGAGGTGAACGGTCTCTCCCCAGTGTGATCTCGCTGGTGTATCAGCAGGTGGGATAACTGAGTGAATACCTCCCCACACTCAGAGAGGTGAACTGCCTCTCCCCAGTTTGAACTCACTGGTGTATCAGTAGGTGGGATAACTGAGTGAATCCCTTCCCACACTCAGAGAGGTGAACGGCCTCTCCCCAGTGTGATTTCGCTTGTGTATCAGCAGGTGGGAGAACTCAGTGAATCCCTTCGCACACACAGAGAGGTGAACGGTCTCTCACCAGTGTGAACTCACTGGTGAATCTGCAGGTGGGATAACTGAGTGAATCCATTCGAACACTCAGAGAGGTGAACGGTCTCTCCCCAGTGTGAACTCGCTGGTGTATCAGTTGGTGGGATAACTGAGTGAATCCCTTCCCACTCTCAGAGAGGTGAACGGTCTCTCCCCAGTGTGAACTCAGTGGTGAATCTGCAGGTGGGATAACTGAGTGAATCCCTTCCCACACTCAGAGAGCTTAACGGCCTCTCCCCAGTATGACCTCGCTGGTGGATCAGCAGGTAGGACAACTGAGTGAATCCCTTCCCACACTCAGACTGGTGAACGGTCTCTCCCCAGTGTGAACTCGCTGGTGTATCAGCAGGTGGGATAATTGACTGAATCTCTTCCCACACTCAGAGTGGTGAACGGTCTCTCCCCAGTGTGAACTCGCTGGTGTATCAGTAGGTGGGATAACTGAGTGAATCCCTTCCCACTCTCAGAGAGGTGAACGGTCTCTCCCCAGTGTGAACTCAGTGGTGTATCAGCAGGTGGGATAATTGAGTGAATCCCTTCCCACATTCAGAGAGGTGAAAAGCCTCTCCCCAGTGTGAACTCTTTTGTGTAGCAGCAGGTAGGATAACAGAGGGAATCCCTTCCCACACTCAGAAATGTGAACGGTCTCTCCCCAGTGTGACCTCGCTGGTGGATCAGCAGGTAGGATAACTGAGTGAATCCCTTCCCAAACTTATAGAGGTGAACGGCCTCTCCCCAGTGTGAACTCACTGGTGTATCAGCAGGTGGGATAACTGAGTGAATCCCTTCCCACACTCAGAGAGGTGAACGGCCTCTCCCCAGTGTGAACTCACTGGTGTATCAGCAGGTGGGATAAATGTGTGAATCCCTTCCCACACTCAGAGAGATGAACAGTCTCTCCCCAGTGTGAACTCGCTGGTGTATCAGCAGGTGGGATAATTGAGTGAATCCCTCCCCACACTCACAGAGGTGAACGGTCCCTCCCCAGTGTGAACTCGCTGGTGTATCAGTAGGTGGGATAACTGAGTGACTCCCTTCCCACATTCAGAAAGGTGAACGGCCTCTCCCCAGTGTGACGTCGCTGGTGTATCAGCAGGTGGGATAACTGAGAGAATCCCTTCCCACACTCAGAGAGGTGAACGGCCTCTCCCCAGTGTGAACTCACTGGTGTATCAGCAGGTGGGATAACTGAGTGAATCCCTTCCCACACTCAGAGAGGTGAACGGCCTCTCCCCAGTGTGAACTCACTGGTGTATCAGCAGGTGGGATAACTGAGTGAATCCCTTCCCACACTCAGAGAGGTGAACGGTCTCTCCTCAGTGTGAACTCGCCGATGAATCAGCAGGTGAAATAACTGAGTGAATCACTTCCCACACTCAGAGAGGTGAACGGACTCTCCCCAGTGTGAACTCACTGGTGTATCAGCCGGTGGGATAACTGATTGAATCCCTTCCCACACTCAGAGAGGTAAATGGTCTCTCCCCAGTGTGTACTCACTGGTGTATCAGCAGGTGGGATAACTGAGTGAATCCCTTCCCACATTCAGTGAGGTGAACAGCCTCTCCCCAGTGTGAACTCACTGGTTTATCAGTTGGTGGGATAACTGAGTGAATCCCTTCCCACACTCAGAGAGGTGAACGGCCTCTCCCCAGTGTGATCTCGCTATTGGATCAGCAGGTAGAATAACTGAGTGAATCCCTTCCCACACTCAGAGAGGTGAACGGCCTCTCCCCAGTGTGAACTCAGTGGTGTATCAGCAGGTGGGATAATTGAGTGAATCCCTTCCCACATTCAGAGAGGTGGAAAGCCTCTCCCCAGTGTGAACTCTTTTGTGTACCAGCAGGTAGGATAACTGAGGGAATCCCTTCCCACACTCAGAGAGGTGAACAGTCTCTCCCCAGTGTGAACTCACTGATGTATCAGCAGGTGGAATACTGAGTGAATCCCATCCCACACTCAGAGAAGTGAACAGTCTCTCACCAGTGTGAACTCACTGGTGAATCTGCAGGTGGGATAACTGAGTGAATCCCTTCCCACACTCAGAGAGGTGAACGGCCTCTCCCCAGTGTGAACTCACTGGTGAATCTGCAGGTGGGATAACTGAGTGAATCCCTTCCCTCACTCAGAAAGGTTAACGGCCTCTCCCCAGTGTGACCTCCATGGTGGATCAGCAGGTAGGATAACTGAGTGAATCCCTTCCCACACTCAGAAATGTGAACTGTCTCCACGCAGTGTGACCTCGCTGGTGGATCAGCAGTTAGCATAACTGAGTGAATCCCTTCCCAAACTTAGAGAGGTGAACGGCCTCTCCCCAGTGCGAACTCACTGGTGTATCAGCAGGTGGGATAACTGAGTGAATCCCTTCCCACACTCAGAGAGATGAACAGTCTCTCCCCAGTGTGAACTCAATGGTGTATCAGCAGTGGGATAACTGAGTGAATCCCTTCCCGCACTCAGAGAGGTGAACAGCCTCTCCCCATTGTGAACTCACTGGTGTATCAGCTGGTGGGATAACTGAGTGAATCATTTCCCACACTCAGAGAGGTGAACGGTCTCTCCCCAGTGTGATCTCGCTGGTGTATCAGCAGGTGGGATAACTGAGTGAATACCTCCCCACACTCAGAGAGGTGAACTGCCTCTCCCCAGTTTGAACTCACTGGTGTATCAGTAGGTGGGATAACTGAGTGAATCCCTTCCCACACTCAGAGAGGTGAACGGCCTCTCCCCAGTGTGATTTCGCTTGTGTATCAGCAGGTGGGAGAACTCAGTGAATCCCTTCGCACACACAGAGAGGTGAACGGTCTCTCACCAGTGTGAACTCACTGGTGAATCTGCAGGTGGGATAACTGAGTGAATCCATTCGAACACTCAGAGAGGTGAACGGTCTCTCCCCAGTGTGAACTCGCTGGTGTATCAGTTGGTGGGATAACTGAGTGAATCCCTTCCCACTCTCAGAGAGGTGAACGGTCTCTCCCCAGTGTGAACTCAGTGGTGAATCTGCAGGTGGGATAACTGAGTGAATCCCTTCCCACACTCAGAGAGCTTAACGGCCTCTCCCCAGTATGACCTCGCTGGTGGATCAGCAGGTAGGACAACTGAGTGAATCCCTTCCCACACTCAGAGAGTTGAACGGCCTCACCCCAGTGTCAACTCACTGGTGTATCAGCAGGTGGGATAACTGAGTGAATCCCTTCCCACACTCAGACTGGTGAACGGTCTCTCCCCAGTGTGAACTCGCTGGTGTATCAGCAGGTGGGATAATTGACTGAATCTCTTCCCACACTCAGAGTGGTGAACGGTCTCTCCCCAGTGTGAACTCGCTGGTGTATCAGTAGGTGGGATAACTGAGTGAATCCCTTCCCACTCTCAGAGAGGTGAACGGTCTCTCCCCAGTGTGAACTCAGTGGTGTATCAGCAGGTGGGATAATTGAGTGAATCCCTTCCCACATTCAGAGAGGTGAAAAGCCTCTCCCCAGTGTGAACTCTTTTGTGTAGCAGTAGGTAGGATAACAGAGGGAATCCCTTCCCACACTCAGAAATGTGAACGGTCTCTCCCCAGTGTGACCTCGCTGGTGGATCAGCAGGTAGGATAACTGAGTGAATCCCTTCCCAAACTTATAGAGGTGAACGGCCTCTCCCCAGTGTGAACTCACTGGTGTATCAGCAGGTGGGATAAATGAGTGAATCCCTTCCCACACTCAGAGAGGTGAACGGCCTCTCCCCAGTGTGAACTCGCTGGTGTATCAGCAGGTGGGATAAATGAGTGAATCCCTTCCCACACTCAGAGAGATGAACAGTCTCTCCCCAGTGTGAACTCGCTGGTGTATCAGCAGGTGGGATAATTGAGTGAATCCCTCCCCACACTCACAGAGGTGAACGGTCCCTCCCCAGTGTGAACTCGCTGGTGTATCAGTAGGTGGGATAACTGAGTGACTCCCTTCCCACATTCAGAAAGGTGAACGGCCTCTCCCCAGTGTGACGTCGCTGGTGTATCAGCAGGTGGGATAACTGAGAGAATCCCTTCCCACACTCAGAGAGGTGAACGGCCTCTCCCCAGTGTGAACTCACTGGTGTATCAGCAGGTGGGATAACTGAGTGAATCCCTTCCCACACTCAGAGAGGTGAACGGTCTCTCCTCAGTGTGAACTCGCCGATGAATCAGCAGGTGAAATAACTGAGTGAATCACTTCCCACACTCAGAGAGGTGAACGGACTCTCCCCAGTGTGAACTCACTGGTGTATCAGCCGGTGGGATAACTGATTGAATCCCTTCCCACACTCAGAGAGGTAAATGGTCTCTCCCCAGTGTGTACTCACTGGTGTATCAGCAGGTGGGATAACTGAGTGAATCCCTTCCCACATTCAGTGAGGTGAACAGCCTCTCCCCAGTGTGAACTCACTGGTTTATCAGTTGGTGGGATAACTGAGTGAATCCCTTCCCACACTCAGAGAGGTGAACGGCCTCTCCCCAGTGTGATCTCGCTATTGGATCAGCAGGTAGAATAACTGAGTGAATCCCTTCCCACACTCAGAGAGGTGAACGGCCTCTCCCCATTGTGAACTCAGTGGTGTATCAGCAGGTGGGATAATTGAGTGAATCCCTTCCCACATTCAGAGAGGTGGAAAGCCTCTCCCCAGTGTGAACTCTTTTGTGTACCAGCAGGTAGGATAACTGAGGGAATCCCTTCCCACACTCAGAGAGGTGAACAGTCTCTCACCAGTGTGAACTCACTGATGTATCAGCAGGTGGGATAAATGAGTGAATCCCTTCCCACACTCAGAGAGGTGAACGGCCTCTCCCCAGTGTGACCTCGCTGGTGTATCGGCAGGAGGGATAACTGAGTGAATCCCTTCCCACACTCAGAGAGATGAACGGCCTCTCCCCAGTGTGACCTCGCTGGTGTATCAGTAGGTGGGATAACTGAGTGAATCCCTTCCCACACTCAGAGAGATGAACGGCCTCTCCCCAGTGTGACTTCGCTTGTGTATCAGCAGGTGGGAGAACTCAGTGAATCCCTTCGCACACTCAGAGAGGTGAACGGTCTCTCACCAGTGTGAACTCACTGGTGAATCTGCAGGTGGGATAACTGAGTGAATCCCTCCCCACACTCAGAGAGGTTAACGGCCTCTCCCCAGTGTGACCTCCATGGTGGAACAGCAGGTAGGATAACTGAGTGAATCCCTTCCCACACTCAGAAATGTGAACTGTCTCCACGCAGTGTGACCTCGCTGGTGGATCAGCAGTTAGCATAACTGAGTGAATCCCTTCCCAAACTTAGAGAGGTGAACGGCCTCTCCCCAGTGTGAACTCACTGGTGTATCAGCAGGTGGGATAACTGAGTGAATCCCTTCCCACACTCAGAGAGATGAACAGTCTCTCCCCAGTGTGAACTCAATGGTGTATCAGCAGTGGGATAACTGAGTGAATCCCTTCCCGCACTCAGAGAGGTGAACAGCCTCTCCCCATTGTGAACTCACTGGTGTATCAGCTGGTGGGATAACTGAGTGAATCATTTCCCACACTCAGAGAGGTGAACGGTCTCTCCCTAGTGTGATCTCGCTGGTGTATCAGCAGGTGGGATAACTGAGTGAATACCTCCCCACACTCAGAGAGGTGAACTGCCTCTCCCCAGTTTGAACTCACTGGTGTATCAGTAGGTGGGATAACTGAGTGAATCCCTTCCCACACTCAGAGAGGTGAACGGCCTCTCCCCAGTGTGATTTCGCTTGTGTATCAGCAGGTGGGAGAACTCAGTGAATCCCTTCGCACACACAGAGAGGTGAACGGTCTCTCACCAGTGTGAACTCACTGGTGAATCTGCAGGTGGGATAACTGAGTGAATCCCTTCCCACACTCAGAGAGGTTAACGGCCTCTCCCCAGTGTGACCTCGCTGGTGGATCAGCAGGTGGGATAACTGAGTGAATCCCTTCCAACATTCAGTGAGGTGAACAGTCTCTCCTCAGTGTGAACTCACTGGTGTATCAGCAGGTGGGATAACTGAGTGAATCCCTTCCCACACTCAGAGAGGTGAACGGCCTCTCCCCAGTGTGAACTCGCTGGTGTATCAGCAGTTGGCATAAATGAGTGAATCCCATCCCACACTCAGAGAGGTGAACGGCCTCTCCCCAGTGTGACCTCGCTATTGGATCAGCAGGTAGAATAACTGAGTGAATCCCTTCCCACACTCAGAGAGGTGAACGGCCTCTCCCCATTGTGAACTCAGTAGTGTATCAGCAGGTGCGATAATTGAGTGAATCCCTTCCCACATTCAGAGAGGTGAAAAGCCTGTCGCCAGTTTGAACTTTTTTGTGTAGCAGCAGGTAGGATAACTGAGGGAATCCCTTCCCACACTCAGAGAGGTGAACAGGCTCTCCCCAGTGTGAACTCACTGGTGTATCAGCAGGTGGAATACTGAGTGAATCCCATCCCACACTCAGAGAGGTGAACAGTCTCTCACCAGTGTGAACTCACTGGTGAATCTGCAGGTGGGATAACTGAGTGAATCCCTTCCCAAACTCAGAGAGGTGAACGGCCTCTACCCAGTGTGACCTCGCTGGTGTATCGGCAGGTGGGATAACTGAGTGAATCCCTTCCCACACTCAGAGAGGTGAACGGTCTCTCCCCAGTGTGAACTCACTGGTGTATCATCAGGTGGGATAACTGAGTGAATCCCTTCCTACATTCAGAGAGGTGAAAAGCCTCTCCCCAGTGTGAACTCTTTTGTGTAGCAGAAGGTAGGATAACAGAGGGAATCCCTTCCCACACTCAGAAATGTGAACTGTCTCCACGCAGTGTGACCTCGCTGGTGGATCAGCAGGTAGGATAACTGAGTGAATCCCTTCCCAAACTTAGAGAGGTGAACGGCCTCTCCCCAGTGTGAACTCACTGGTGTATCAGCAGGTGGGATAACTGAGTGAATCCCTTCCCACACTCAGAGAGATGAACAGTCTCTCCCCAGTTTGAACTCGCTGTTGTATCAGCAGGTAGGATAACTGAGTGAATCACTTCCCACACTCAGAGAGGTGAACGGTCCCTCCCCAGTGTGAACTCGCTGGTGTATCAGCAGGTGGGATAACTGAGTGAATCCCTTCCCACACTCAGAAAGGTGAACGGCCTCTCCCCAGTGTGAACTCACTGGTGTATCAGCCGGTGGGATAACTGATTGAATCCCTTCCCACACTCAGAGAGGTAAACGGTCTCTCCCAAGTGTTTACTCACTGGTGTATCAGCAGGTGGGATAACTGAGTGAATCCCTTCCCACATTCAGTGAGGTGAACAGCCTCTCCCCAGTGTGCACTCACTGGTTTATCAGTTGGTGCGATAACTGAGTGAATCCCTTCCCACATTCAGAGAGTTGAACGGTCTCTCACCAGTGTGAACTCACTGGTGAATCTGCAGGTGGGATAACTGAGAGAATCCCTTCCCACAATCAGAGAGGTGAACGGCCTCTCCCCAGTGTGAACTCGCTGGTGTATCAGCAGTTGGGATAACTGAGTGAATCCCTTCCCACACTCAGAGAGGTGAACGGCCTCTCCCCAGTGTGACCTCGCCGGTGGATCAGCAGGTATTATAACTGAGTGAATCACTTCCCACACTCAGAGAGGTGAACGGTCTCTCCCCAGTGTGAACTCGCTGGTATATCAGTAGGTGGGATAACTGAGTGAATCCCTTCCCACACTCAGAGAGGTGAACGGTCTCTCCCCAGTGTGAACTCGCTGGTGTATCAGCAGGTGGGATAACTGAGTGAATCACTTCCAACACTCAGAGAGGTGAACGGCCTCTCCACAGTGTGAACTCACTGGCGTATCAGCAGGTGGGATACCTGAGTAAATCCCTTCCCACACTCAGATAGGTGAACAGCCTCTCCCCAGTGTGAACTCAATGGTGTATCAGCAGTGGGATAACTGAGTGAATCACTTCCAACACTCAGAGAGGTGAACGGCCTCTCCACAGTGTGAACTCACTGGCGTATCAGCAGGTGGGATACCTGAGTAAATCCCTTCCCACACTCAGATAGGTGAACAGCCTCTCCCCAGTGTGACCTCACTGGTGTATCAGCAGGTGGGATACCTGAGTAAATCCCTTCCCACACTCAGATAGGTGAACAGCCTCTCCCCAGTGTGACCTCACTGGAGTATCAGCACGTGGCATAACTGAGTGAATCCCTTCCCACACTCAGAGAGGTGAACGGTCTCTCCCCAGTTTGAACTCACTGGTGTATCAGTAGGTAGGATAACTGTGTGAAACACTTCCTACACTCAGAGAGGTGAACAGCCTCTCCCCAGTGTGAACTCGTTGGTGTATCAGCAGGTAGGATAACTGAATGAATCCCTTCCCACACTCAGATAGGTGAACAGCCTCTCCCCAGTGTGACTTCACTGGAGTATCAGCACGTGGCATAACTGAGTGAATCCCTTCCCACACTCAGAGAGGTGAACGGTCTCTCCCCAGTTTGAACTCACTGGTGTATCAGTAGGTAGGATAACTGAATGAATCCCTTCCCACACGCAGAGAGGTAAACGGCCTCTCCCCAGTGTGAACTCACTGGTGTATCAGCAGGTGGGATAACTGAGTGAATCCCTTCCCACACTCAGAGAGGTGAACGGTCTCTCCCCAGTGTGAACTCAGTGGTGTATCAGCAGGTGGGATAACTGAGTGAATCCCTTCCCACACTCAGAGAGCTGAACAGCGTCTCCCCAGTGTTTTCTCAATGGTGTATCAGTAGGTAGGATAACTGTGTGTATCCGTTCCCACACTCAGAGAGGTGAACAGCCTCTCCCCAGTGTGAACTCGTTGGTGTATCAGCAGGTGGGATAACTGAGTGAATCTCTTCCCACACTCAGAGAGTTGAACGGTCTCTCCCCAGTGTGAACACACTGGTGTATCAGTAGGTAGGATAACTGAGTTAATCCCTTCCCACACTCAGAGAGGTGAACGGTCTCTCCCCAGTGCGACCTCGCTGGTGTATCAGCAGGTGGGATAACTGAGTGAATCCCTTCCCACACCCAGAGAGGTGAAAAGTCTCTCCCCAGTGTCAACTCGCTGGTGTATCAGTAGGTGGGATAACTGAGTGAATCCCTTCCCACACTCAGAGAGATGAACAGTCTCTCCCCAGTGTGAACTCACTGGTGTATCAGCAGGTGGGATAATTGAGTGAATCCCTTCCCACACTCAGAGAGATGAACAGCCTCTCCCCAGTGTGAACACACTGGTGTATCAGCAGATGAGATAACTGAGTGAATCCCTTCCCACACTCAGAGAGGTGAACGGCCTGTCCCCAGTGTGACCTCGCTGGTGTATCAGCAGGTGGGATAATTGAGTGAATCCCTTTCCACACTCAGAGAGGTGAACAGTCTCTCCCCAGTGTGAACTCGCTGGTGTATCAGCAGGTGGGATAACTGAGTGAATCCCTTCCCACACTCAGAGAGGTGAGCGGTCTCTCCCCAGTTTGAACTCACTGGTGTATCAGTAGGTAGGATAAATGAGTGAATCCCTTCCCACACTCAGATAGGTGAACGGCCGGTCCCCAGTTTGAACTCACTGGTGTATCAGTAGGTAGGATAAATGAGTGAATCCCTTCCCACACTCAGAGAGTTGAACTGTCTCTCCCCAGTGCGACCTCGCTGGTGTATCAGCAGGTGGGATAACTGAGTGAATCCCTTCCCACACTCAGAGAGGTGAACAGCTTCTCCCCAGTGTGAACTCGCTGGTGTGTCAGCAGGTGGGATAACTGAGTGAATCCCTTCCCACACTCAGAGAGGTGAACAGTCTCTCCCCAGTGTGAACTCGCTGGAGTATCAGCAGGTGGGATAACTGAGTGAATCCCTTCCCACACACAGAGAGGTGAACTGTCTCTCCACAGTGTGAACTCATTGGTGTATCTGTAGGTGGGATAAATAACTGAATCCCTTTCCACACTCAGAGAGTTGAACGGTTTCTCCCCAGTGTGAACTCACTGATGTATCAGCAGGTGGGATAATTGAGTGAATCCCTTCCCACACTCAGAGAGATGAAGAGTCCTTCCCCAGTGTGAACTCACTGGTGTATCAGTAGGTGGGATAACTGAGTGAATCCCTTCCCAAACTCAGAGAGGTAAACGCTCTCTCCCCAGTGTGAACTCACTGGTGTATCAGTAGGTGGGATAACTGAGTGAATCGCTTCCCACACTCAGAGAGGTCAACGGCCTCTCCCCAGTGTGAACTCACTGGTGTATCAGTAGGTGTGATAACTGAGTGAATATCCTTCCGACACTCAGAGAGGTGAACGGCCTCTCCCCAGTGTGAACTCACTGGTGTGCCAGCAGGTGGGATAACTGAGTGAATCCCTTCCAACACTCAGAGAGATGAACGGCCTCTCCCCAGTGTGAACTCACTGGTGTATCAGCAGGTGGGATAAATGAGTGAATCCCATCCCACACTCATAGAGATGAACGGCCTCTCCCCAGTGTGAACTCACTGGTGTATCAGCAGGTGGGATAAATGAGTGAATCCCTTCCCACACTCACAGAGGTGAACGGTTTCTCCCCAGTGTGAACTCGCTGGTGTATCAGCAGGTGGGATAACTGAGTGAATCCCTCCCAACACTCAGAGAGGTGAACAGTCTCTCCCCAGTGTGAACTCGCTGGTGTATCAGCAGGTGGGATAACTGAGTGAAACCCATCCCACACACAGAGAGGTGAACGGCCTCTCCCCAGTGTGACTTCGCTGGTGTATCAGCAGGTGGGATAACTGAGTGAATCCCTTCCCACACTCAGAGAGGTGAACGGCCTCTCCCCAGTGTGAAGTCGCAGGAGTATCAACAGGTGGGATAACTGAGTGAATCCCTTCCCATACACAGAGAGGTGAACAGTCTCTCCGCAGTGTGAACACGCTGGTCTATCAGCAGGTGGGATAACTGAGTGAATCCCTTCCCACACTCAGAGAGGTGAACGGCATCTCCCCAGTGTGACCTCGCTGGTGTATCAGTAGGTGGGATAACTGAGTGAATACCCTTCCCACACACAGAGAGGTGAACGGCCTCTCCCCAGTGTGAACTTACTGGTGTGTCAGCAGGTGGGATAACTGAGTGAATCCCTTCCAACACTCAGAGAAATGAACGGTCTCTCCCCAGTGTGAACTCACTGGTGTATCAGCAGGTGGGATAAATGACTGAATCCCTTTCCACACTCAGAGTGTTGTCCGGTCTCTCCCCAGTGTGAACTCCATGATGTATCAGCAGGTGGGATAACTGAGTGAATCGCTTCCCACACTCAGAGAGGTGAACGGCCTCTCCCCAGTGTGACCTCGCTGGTGTATCAGTAGGTGTGATAACTGAGTGAATATCCTTCCCACACTCAGAGAGGTGAACGGCCTCTCCCCAGTGTGAACTCACTGGTGTGTCAGCAGGTGGGATAACTGAGTGAATCCCTTCCAACACTCAAAGAGATGAACGGCCTCTTCCCAGTGTGAACTCACTGGTGTATCAGCAGGTGGGATAAATGAGTGAATCCCATCCCACACTCATAGAGATGAACGGCCTCTCCCCAGTGTGAACTCACTGGTGTATCAGTAGGTGGGATAAATGAGTGAATCCCTTCCAACACTCAGAGAGGTGAATAGTCT
The DNA here is from genome assembly GCF_044704955.1 of Pristiophorus japonicus. Lineage (NCBI taxonomy): Eukaryota > Metazoa > Chordata > Chondrichthyes > Pristiophoridae > Pristiophorus > Pristiophorus japonicus. Next base: position 143,924 of record NW_027254767.1, read on the forward strand.
CACCCCAGTGTGAACTCGCTGGAGTATCAGCAGGTGGGATAACTGAGTGAATCCCTTCCCACACACAGAGAGGTGAACTGTCTCTCCACAGTGTGAACTCATTGGTGTATCTGTAGGTGGGATAAATAACTGAATCCCTTTCCACACTCAGAGAGTTGAACGGTTTCTCCCCAGTGTGAACTCACTGATGTATCAGCAGGTGGGATAATTGAGTGAATCCCTTCCCACACTCAGAGAGGTGAACTGTCTCTCCCCAGTGCGACCTCGCTGGTGTATCAGTAGGTGTGATAACTGAGTGAATATCCTTCCCACACTCAGAGAGGTGAACGGCCTCTCCCCAGTGTGAACTCACTGGTGTGTCAGCAGGTGGGATAACTGAGTGAATCCCTTCCAACACTCAGAGAGATGAACGGCCTCTCCCCAGTGTGAACTCACTGGTGTATCAGCAGGTGGGATAAATGAGTGAATCCCATCCCACACTCATAGAGATGAACGGCCTCTCCCCAGTGTGAACTCACTGGTGTATCAGTAGGTGGGATAAATGAGTGAATCCCTTCCCACACTCACAGAGGTGAACGGTCTCTCCCCAGTGTGAACTCGCTGGTGTATCAGCAGGTGGGATAACTGAGTGAATCCCTCCCAACACTCATAGAGGTGAACGGTCACTCCCCAGTGTGAACTCGCTGGTGTACCAGCAGGTGGGATAACTGAGTGAATCCCTTCCCACACTCAGAGAGGTGAACAGTCTCTCCCCAGTGTGAACTCGCTGGTGTATCAGCAGGAGGGATAACTGAGTGAAACCCATCCCACACTCATAGAGGTGAACGGCCTCTCCCCAGTGTGACTTCGCTGGTGTATCAGCAGGTGGGATAACTGAGTGAATCCCTTCCCACACTCAGAGAGGTGAACGGCCTCTCCCCAGTGTGAAGTCGCTGGAGTATCAGCAGGTGGGATAACTGAGTGAATCCCTTCCCACACACAGAGAGGTGAACAGTCTCTCCGCAGTGTGAACTCGCTGGTCTATCAGCAGGTGGGATAACTGAGTGAATCCCTTCCCACACTCAGAGAGGTGAACGGCCTCTCCCCAGTGTGACCTCGCTGGTGTATCAGTAGGTGGGATAACTGAGTGAATACCCTTCCCACACACAGAGAGGTGAACGGCCTCTCCCCAGTGTGAACTTACTGGTGTGTCAGCAGGTGGGATAACTGAGTGAATCTCTTCCCACACTCAGAGAGGTGAATGGTCTCTCCCCAGTGTGACCTCGCTGGTGTATCAGTAGGTGGGATAACTGAGTGAATACCCTTCCCACACTCAGAGTGTTGTACGGTCTCTCCCCAGTGTGAACTCCATGATGTATCAGCAGGTGGGATAACTGAGTGAATCCCTTTCCACACTCTGAGAGATGAACGGTCTCTCCCCAGTGTGAACTCGCTGGTGTATCAGTAGGTAGGATAAATGAGTGAATCCCTTCCCACACTCAGAGAGTTGAACTGTCTCTCCCCAGTGCGACCTCGCTGGTGTATCAGCAGGTGGGATAACTGAGTGAATCCCTTCCCACACTCAGAGAGGTGAACAGATTCTCCCCAGTGTGAACTCGCTGGTGTGTCAGCAGGTGGGATAACTGAGTAAATCATTTCCCACACTCAGAGAGATGAACAGTCTCTCCCCAGTGTGAACTCACTGGTGTATCAGCAGGTGGGATAACTGAGTGAATCCCTTCCCACACTCAGAGAGGTGAGCAGTCTCTCCCCAGTGTGAAATCGCTGGTGTATCAGCAGGTGGGATAACTGAGTGAAACACTTCCCACACTCATATAGGTGAACGCCCTCTCCCCAGGGTGCCTTCGCTGGTGTATCATCAGGTGGGATAACTGAGTGAATCCCTTCCAACACTCAGAGAGGTGAACAGTCTCTCCCCAGTGTGAACTCGCTGGTGGATCAGCAGGTAGGATAACTGAGTAAATCCCTTCCAACGCTCAGAGAGGTGAACGGCCTCTCCCCAGTGTGAACTCGCTGGTGTATCAGCAGGTGGGATAACTGAGTGAATCCCTTCCCACACTCAGAGAGGTGAACGGTCTCTCCCCAGTGCGACCTCGCTGGTGTATCAGCAGGTGGGATAACTGAGTGAATCCCTTCCCACACCCAGAGAGGTGAACAGTCTCTCCCCAGTGTCAACTCGCTGGTGTATCAGTAGGTGGGATAACTGAGTGAATCCCTTCCCACACTCAGAGAGATCAACAATCTCTCCCCAGTGTGAACACACTGGTGTATCAACAGGTGGGATAATTGAGTGAATCCCTCCCCACACTCAGAGAGATGAACAGCCGCTCCCCAGTGTGACCTCGCTGGAGTATCAGCAGGTGGGATAACTGAGTGAATCCCTTCCCACACACACAGAGATGAAACGCTTCTCCCCAGTGTGAACTCGCTGGAGTATCAGCAGGTAGGATAACTGAGTGAATATCCTTCCCACACTCAGAGAGGTGAACGGCCTCTCCCCAGTGTGAACTCACTGGTGTGTCAGCAGGTGGGATAACTGAGTGAATCCCTTCCAACACTCAGAGAGATGAACGGCCTCTCCCCAGTGTGAACTCACTGGTGTATCAGCAGGTATGATAAATGAGTGAATCCCATCCCACACTCATAGAGATGAACGGCCTCTCCCCAGTGTGAACTCACTGGTGTATCAGTAGGTGGGATAAATGAGTGAATATCCTTCCCACACTCAGAGAGGTGAACGGCCTCTCCCCAGTGTGAACTCACTGGTGTGTCAGCAGGTGGGATAACTGAGTGAATATCATTCCCACACTCAGAGAGGTGAACGGCCTCTCCCCAGTGTGAACTCACTGGTGTGTCAGCAGGTGGGATAACTGAGTGAATCCCTTCCAACACTCAGAGAGATGAACGGCCTCTCCCCAGTGTGAACTCACTGGTGTATCAGCAGGTATGATAAATGAGTGAATCCCATCCCACACTCATAGAGATGAACGGCCTCTCCCCAGTGTGAACTCACTGGTGTATCAGTAGGTGGGATAAATGAGTGAATCCCTTCCCACACTCATAGAGATGAACGGCCTCTCCCCAGTGTGAACTCACTGGTGTATCAGTAGGTGGGATAAATGAGTGAATCCCTTCCCACACTCACAGAGGTGAACGGTCTCTCCCCAGTGTGAACTCGCTGGTGTATCAGCAGGTGGGATAACTGAGTGAATCCCTCCCAACACTCATAGAGGTGAACGGTCACTCCCCAGTGTGAACTCGCTGGTGTACCAGCAGGTGGGATAACTGAGTGAATCCCTTCCCACACTCAGAGAGGTGAACAGTCTCTCCCCAGTGTGAACTCGCTGGTGTATCAGCAGGTGGGATAACTGAGTGAAACCCATCCCACACTCATAGAGGTGAACGGCCTCTCCCCAGTGTGACTTCGCTGGTGTATCAGCAGGTGGGATAACTGAGTGAATCCCTTCCCACACTCAGAGAGGTGAACGGCCTCTCCCCAGTGTGAAGTCGCTGGAGTATCAGCAGGTGGGATAACTGAGTGAATCCCTTCCCACACACAGAGAGGTGAACAGTCTCTCGGCAGTGTGAACTCGCTGGTCTATCAGCAGGTGGGATAACTGAGTGAATCCCTTCCCACACTCAGAGAGGTGAACGGCCTCTCCCCAGTGTGACCTCGCTGGTGTATCAGTAGGTGGGATAACTGAGTGAATACCATTCCCACACACAGAGAGGTGAACGGCCTCTCCCCAGTGTGAACTTACTGGTGTGTCAGCAGGTGGGATAACTGAGTGAATCCCTTCCAAAACTCAGAGAGATGAACGGTCTCTCCCCAGTGTGAACTCACTGGTGTATCAGTAGGTGGGATAAATGACTGAATCCCTTTCCACACTCAGAGTGTTGTACGGTCTCTCCCCAGTGTGAACTCCATGATGTATCAGCAGGTGGGATAACTGAGTGAATCCCTTTCCACACTCTGAGAGATGAACGGTCTCTCCCCAGTGTGAACTCGCTGGTGTATCAGTCGGTAGGATAAATGAGTGAATCCCTTCCCACACTCAGAGAGTTGAACTGTCTCTCCCCAGTGCGACCTCGCTGGTGTATCAGCAGGTGGGATAACTGAGTGAATCCCTTCCCACACTCAGAGAGGTGAACAGATTCTCCCCAGTGTGAACTCGCTGGCGTGTCAGCAGGTGGGATAACTGAGTAAATCACTTCCCACACTCAGAGAGATGAACAGTCTCTCCCCAGTGTGAACTCACTGGTGTATCAGCAGGTGGAATAACAGAGTGAATCCCTTCCCACACTCAGAGAGGTGAACGGTCTCTCCCCAGTGTGAACTCGCTGGTGTATCAGCAGGTGGGATAACTGAGTGAATCCCTTCCCACACTCAGAGAGGTGAACAGTCTCTCCCCAGTGTGAAATCGCTGGTGTATCAGCAGGTGGGATAACTGAGTGAAACACTTCCCACACTCATATAGGTGAACGCCCTCTCCCCAGGGTGCCTTCGCTGGTGTATCATCAGGTGGGATAACTGAGTGAATCCCTTCCAACACTCAGAGAGGTGAACAGTCTCTCCCCAGTGTGAACTCGCTGGAGTATCAGCAGGTGGGATAACTGAGTGAATCCTTTCCCACACACAGAGAGGTGAACTGTCTCTCCACAGTGTGAACTTATTGGTGTATCTGTAGGTGGGATAAATGACTGAATCCCTTTCCACACTCAGAGAGGTGAACGCTCTCTCCCCAGTGTGAACTCACTTGTGTATCAGTAGGTGGGATAACTGAATGAATCGCTTCCCATATTCAGAGAGGTGAACGGCCTCTCCCCAGTGTGACCTCGCTGGTGTATCAGTAGGTGGGATAACTGAGTGAATATCCTTCCCACACTCAGAGAGGTGAACGGCCTCTCCCCAGTGTGAACTCACTGGTGTGTCAGCAGGTGGGATAACTGAGTGAATCCCTTCCAACACTCAGAGAGATGAACGGCCTCTCCCCAGTGTGAACTCACTGGTGTATCAGCAGGTGGGATAAATGAGTGAATCCCATCCCACACTCATAGAGATGAACGGCCTCTCCCCAGTGTGAACTCACTGGTGTATCAGCAGGTGGGATAAATGAGTGAATCCCTTCCCACACTCACAGAGGTGAACGGTCTCTCCCCAGTGTGAACTCGCTGGTGTACCAGCAGGTGGGATAACTGAGTGAATCCCTTCCCACACTCAGAGAGGTGAACAGTCTCTCCCCAGTGTGAACTCGCTGGTGTATCAGCAGGTGGGATAACTGAGTGAAACCCATCCCACACTCATAGAGGTGAACGGCCTCTCCCCAGCGTGACTTCGCTGGTGTATCAGCAGGTGGGATAATTGAGTGAATCCCTTCCCACACTCAGAGAGGTGAACGGCCTCTCCGCAGTGTGAACTCGCTGGAGTATCAGCAGGTGGGATAACTGACTGAATCCCTTCCCACACACAGAGAGGTGAACAGTCTCTCCGCAGTGTGAACTCGCTGGTCTATCAGGAGGTGGGATAACTGAGTGAATCCCTTCCCACACTCAGAGAGGTGAACGGCCTCTCCGCAGTGTGACCTCACTGGTGTGTCAGCAGGTGGGATAACTGAGTGAATCCCTTCCAACACTCAGAGAGATGAATTGCCTCTCCCCAGTGTGAACTCACTGGTGTATCAGCAGGTGGGATAAATGAGTGAATCCCTTCCCACACTCATAGAGGTGAACGGTTTTTCCCCCCGTGTGAACTCGCTGGTGTAACATCAGGTGGGATAACTGAGTGAATCCCTCCCCACACTCAGACAGGTGAACAGTCTCTCCCCAGTGTGACCTCGCTGGTGTATCAGCAGGTGGTTTAACTGAGTGAATCCCTTCCCACACTCATGGAGGTGAACGGTCTCTCCCCAGTGTGAACTCGCTCGTGTATCAGCTGGTGGGATAACTGAGTGCATCCCTTCCCACACTCAGAGAGGTGAACTGTCTCTCCACAGTGTGAACTCATTGGTGTATCTGTAGGTGGGATAAATGACTGAATCCCTTTCCACACTCAGAGAGTTGAACGGTCTCTCCCCAGTGTGAACTCACTGATGTATCAGCAGGTGGGATAACTGAGTGAATCCCTTCCCACACTCAGAGAGATGAAGAGACCCACCCCAGTGTGAACTCACTGGTGTATCAGTAGGTGCGATAACTGAGTGAATCCCTTCCCACACTCAGAGAGGTGAACGGTTTCTCCCCAGTGTGAACTCACTGGTGTATCAGTAGGTGGGATAACTGAGTGAATACCCTTCCCACACTCAGAGAGGTGAACGGCCTCTCCCCAGTGTGAACTCACTGGTATATCAGCAGGTGGGATAACTGAGTGAATCCCTTCCCACACACAGAGAGGTGAACAGTCTCTCCCCAGTGTGAACTCGTTGGTATATCAGCAGGTAGGATAACTGAGTGAATCACTTCCCACACTCAGAGAGGTGAACGGCCTCTCCCCAGTGTGAACTCAGTGGTGTATCAGCAGGTGGGATAACTGAGTGAATCACTTCCCACACTCAGAGAGGTGAACGGCCTCTCCCCAGTGTGAACTCACTGGTATATCAGCAGGTGGGATAACTGAGTGAATCCCGACCCGCACTCAGAGAGGTGAACGGTCTCTCCCCAGTGTGCACTCGCTGGTGTATCAGCAGGTGGGATAACGGGGTGCATCCCTTCCCACACTCAGAGAGGTGAACTGTCTCTCCACAGTGTGATCTCATTGGTGAATCTGTAGGTGGGATAAATGACTGAATCCCTTTCCACACTCAGAGAGTTGAACGGTCTCTCCCCAGTGTGAACTCACTGATGTATCAGCAGGTGGGATAACTGAGTGAATCCCTTCCCACACTCAGAAAGGTGAACGGTCTCTCCCCAGTGTGAACTCGCTGGTGTATCAGTTGGTAGGATAACTGAGTGAATCCCTTCCCACACTCATAGAGATGAAAGGTCTCTCCCCAGTGTGAACTCGCTGGTGTATCAGCAGGTGGGATAACTGAGTGAATCCCTTCCCACACTCAGAGAGGTGAACAGTCTCTCCCCAGTGTGACCTCGCTGGTGTATCAGCAGGTGGTATAACTGAGTGAATCACTTCCCACACTCATAGAGGTTAACGGTCTCTCCCCAGTTTGAACTCGCTGGTGTATCAGCAGGTGGGATAACTGAGTGAATCCCTTCCCACACTCAGAGAGGTGAACAGTCTCTCCCCAGTGTGAACTCGCTGGTGTATCAGCAGGTGGGATAACTGAGTGAATCCCTTCCCACACTCAGAGAGGTGAACGGTCTGTCCCCAGTGTGAACTCACTGGTGTATCAGCAGGTGGGATAACTGAGTGAATCCCTTCCCACACTCAGAGAGGTGAACGGTCTCTCCCCAGTGTGAACTCACTGGTTTATCAGCAGGTAGGATTACTGAGTGAATCGCTTCCCACACTCAGAGAGGTGAACAGCTTCTCCCCAGGGTGACTTCGCTGGTGTATCAGCAGGTTGGATAACTGAGTGAATCCCTTCCCAAATTCAGAGAGGTGAACGGTCTCTCCCCATTGTGAACTCGCTGGTGTATCAGCAGGTGGGATAACTGAATGAATCCCTTCCCACACTCAGAGAGGTGAAAGTCTCTCCCCAGTGTGAACTCGCTGGTGTATCAGCAGGTGGGATAACTGAGTGAATCCCTTCCCACACACAGAGAGATGAACCGCTTCTCCCCAGTGTGAACTCGCTGGAGTATCAGCAGGTGGGATAACTGAGTGAATCCCTTCCCACACACAGAGAGGTGAACTGTCTCTCCACAGTGTGAACTCATTGGTGTATCTGTAGGTGGGATAAATGACTGAATCCCTTTCCACACTCAGAGAGTTGAACGGTCTCTCCCCAGTGTGAACTCACTGATGTATCAGCAGGTGGGATAATTGAGTGAATCCCTTCCCACACTCAGAGAGATGAAGAGACCTTCCCCAGTGTGAACTCACTGGTGTATCAGTAGGTGGGATAACTGAGTGAATCGTTTCCACACTCAGAGAGGTGAACGGCCTCTCCCCAGTGTGACCTCGCTGGTGTATCAGTAGGTGGAATAACTGAGTGAATATCCTTCCCACACTCAGAGAGGTGAACGGCCTCTCCCCAGTGTGAACTCACTGGTATATCAGCAGGTGGGATAACTGAGTGAATCCCTTCCAACACTCAGAGAGATGAACGGCCTCTCCCCAGTGTGAACTCACTGGTGCATCAGCAGGTGGGATTAATTAGTGAATCCCTTCCCACACTCAGAGAGGTGAACGGCCTCTCCCCAGTGTGAATTCACTGGTGTATCAGCAGGTGGGATAACTGAGTGAATCCCTTCCCACACTCAGAGAGTTGAACGGTCTCTCCCCAGTGTGAACACACTGGTGTATCAGTAGGTAGGATAACTGAGTTAATCCCTTCCCACACTCAGAGAGGTGAACGGTCTCTCCCCAGTGCGACCTCGCTGGTGTATCAGCAGGTGGGATAACTGAGTGAATCCCTTCCCACACCCAGAGAGGTGAACAGTCTCTCCCCAGTGTCAACTCGCTGGTGTATCAGTAGGTGGGATAACTGAGTGAATCCCTTCCCACACTCAGAGAGATGAACAGTCTCTCCCCAGTGTGAACTCACTGGTGTATCAGCAGGTGGGATAATTGAGTGAATCCCTTCCCACACTCAGAGAGATGAACAGCCTCTCCCCAGTGTGAACACACTGGTGTATCAGCAGATGAGATAACTGAGTGAATCCCTCCCCACACTCAGAGAGGTGAATAGTCTCTCCCCAGTGTGACCTCGCTGGTGTATCAGCAGGTGGGATAACTGAGTGAATCCCTTCCCACACACAGAGAGATGAACCGCTTCTCCCCAGTGTGAACTCGCTGGAGTATCAGCAGGTGGGATAACTGAGTGAATCCCTTCCCACACACAGAGAGGTGAACTGTCTCTCCACATTGTGAACTCATTGGTGTATCTGTAGGTGGGATAACTGAGTGAATCCCTTCCCACACTCAGAGAGGAGAACGGCCTGTCCCCAGTGTGAACTCACTGGTGTATCAGCAGGTGGGATAACTGAGTGAATCCCTTCCCACACTCAGAGAGGAGAACGGTCTCTCCCCAGTGTGAACTCGCTGGTTTATCAGCTGGTGGGATAACTGAGTGAATCCCTTTCCACACTCAGAGAGGTGAACAGTCTCTCCCCAGTGTGAACTCGCTGGTGTATCAGCAGGTGTGATAACTGAGGGAATCCCTTCCCACACTCAGAGAGGTGAGCGGTCTCTCCCCAGTTTGAACTCACTGGTTTATCTGTAGGTGGGATAACTGAGTGAATCCCTTCCCACACTCAGAGAGGTGAACGGCCGGTCCCCAGTGTGAACTCACTGGTGTATCAGCAGGTGGGATAACTGAGTGAATCCCTTCCCACACTCAGAGAGGTGAACAGTCTCTCCCCAGTGTGAACTCGCTGGTGTATCAGCAGGTGGGATAATTGAGTGAATCCCTTCCCACACTCAGAGAGGTGAACAGTCTCTCCCCAGTGTGAACTCGTTGGTGAATCAGCAGGTGGGATAACTGAGTTAATGCCTGCCAACACTCAGAGAGATGAGCGGACTCTCCCCAGTGTCAACTCACTGGTGTATCAGCAGGTGGGATAACTGAGTAAATCCCTTCCCACACTCAGAGAGGTGAACAGTCTCTCCCCAGTGTGAACTCGCTGGTGTATCAGTAGTTAGGATAAATGAGTGAATCCCTTCCCACACTCAGAGAGTTGAACTGTCTCTCCCAGTGCGACCTCGCTGGTGTATCAGCAGGTGGGATAACTGAGTGAATCCCTTCCCACACTCAGAGAGGTGAACAGCTTCTCCACAGTGTGAACTCGCTGGTGTGTCAGCAGGTGGGATAACTGAGTAAATCACTTCCCACACTGAGAGAGATGAATAGTCTCTCCCCAGTGTGAACTCACTGGTGTATCAGCAGGTGGAATAACAGAGTGAATCCCTTCCCACACTCAGAGAGGTGAACGGTCTCTCCCCAGTGTGAACTCGCTGGTGTATCAGCAGGTGGGATAACTGAGTGAATCCCTTCCCACATTCAGAGAGGTGAACAGTCTCTCCCCAGTGTGAAATCGCTGGTGTATCAGCAGGTGGGATAACTGAGTGAAATACTTCCCACACTCATATAGGTGAACGCCCTATCCCCAGGCTGACTTCGCTGGTGTATCATCAGGTGGGATAACTGAGTGAATCCCTTCCAACACACAGAGAGGTGAATAGTCTCTCCCCAGTGTGACCTCGCTGGTGTATCAGCAGGTGGGATAACTGAGTGAATCGCTTCCCACACACAGAGAGATGAACCGCTTCTCCCCAGTGTGAACTCGCTGGAGTATCAGCAGGTGGGATAACTGAGTGAATCCCTTCCCACACACAGAGAGGTGAACTGTCTCTCCTCAGTGTGAACTCATTGGTGTATCTGTAGGTGGGATAAATAACTGAATCCCTTTCCACACTCAGAGAGTTGAACGGTTTCTCCCCAGTGTGAACTCACTGATGTATCAGCAGGTGGGATAATTGAGTGAATCCCTTCCCACACTCAGAGAGATGAAGAGTCCTTCCCCAGTGTGAACTCACTGGTGTATCAGTAGGTGGGATAACTGAGTGAATCCCTTCCCAAACTCAGAGAGGTGAACGCTCTCTCCCCAGTGTGAACTCACTGGTGTATCAGTAGGTGGGATAACTGAGTGAATCGCTTCCCACACTCAGAGAGGTCAACGGCCTCTCCCCAGTGTGATCTCGCTGGTGTATCAGTAGGTGTGATAACTGAGTGAATATCCTTCCCACACTCAGAGAGGTGAACGGCCTCTCCCCAGTGTGAACTCACTGGTGTGTCAGCAGGTGGGATAACTGAGTGAATCCCTTCCAACACTCAGAGAGATGAACGGCCTCTCCCCAGTGTGAACTCACTGGTGTATCAGCAGGTGGGATAAATGAGTGAATCCCATCCCACACTCATAGAGATGTACGGCCTCTCCCCAGTGTGAACTCACTGGTGTATCAGCAGGTGGGATAAATGAGTGAATCCCTTCCCACACTCACAGAGGTGAACGGTCTCTCCCCAGTGTGAACTCGCTGGTGTATCAGCAGGTGGGATAACTGAGTGAATCCCTTTCCACACTCAGAGAGATGAACGGTCTCTCCCCAGCGTGAACTCGCTGGTGTATCAGTAGGTAGGATAAATGAGTGAATCCCTTCCCACACTCAGAGAGTTGAACGGCCTGTCCCCAGTGTGAACTCACTGGTGTGTCAGCAGGTGGGATAACTGAGTGAATCCCTTCCAACACTCAGAGAGATGAACGGCCTCTCCCCAGTGTGAACTCACTGGTGTATCAGCAGGTGGGATAAATGAGTGAATCCCATCCCACACTCATAGAGATGAACGGCCTCTACCCAGTGTGAACTCACTGGTGTATCAGTGGGTGGGATAAATGAGTGAATCCCTTCCCACACTCACAGAGGTGAACGGTCTCTCCCCAGTGTGAACTCGCTGGTGTATCAGCAGGTGGGATAACTGAGTGAATCCCTCCCAACACTCATAGAGGTGAACGGTCACTCCCCAGTGTGAACTCGCTGGTGTACCAGCAGGTGGGATAACTGAGTGAATCCCTTCCCACACTCAGAGAGGTGAACAGTCTCTCCCCAGTATGAACTCGCTGGTGTATCAGCAGCTGGGATAACTGAGTGAAACCCATCCCACACTCATAGAGGTGAACGGCCTCTCCCCAGTGTGACTTCGCTGGTGTATCAGCAGGTGGGATAACTGAGTGAATCCCTTCCCACACTCAGAGAGGTGAACGGCCTCTCCCCAGTGTGAAGTCGCTGGAGTATCAGCAGGTGGGATAACTGAGTGAATCCCTTCCCACACACAGAGAGGTGAACAGTCTCTCCGCAGTGTGAACTCGCTGGTCTATCAGCAGGTGGGATAACTGAGTGAATCCCTTCCCACACTCAGAGAGGTGAACGGCCTCTCCCCAGTGTGACCTCGCTGGTGTATCAGTAGGTGGGATAACTGAGTGAATACCCTTCCCACACACAGAGAGGTGAACGGCCTCTCCCCAGTGTGAACTTACTGGTGTGTCAGCAGGTGGGATAACTGAGTGAATCCCTTCCAAAACTCAGAGAGATGAACGGTCTCTCCCCAGTGTGAACTCACTGGTGTATCAGTAGATGGGATAAATGACTGAATCCCTTTCCACACTCAGAGTGTTGTACGGTCTCTCCCCAGTGTGAACTCCATGATGTATCAGCAGGTGGGATAACTGAGTGAATCCCTTTCCACACTCTGAGAGATGAACGGTCTCTCCCCAGTGTGAACTCGCTGGTGTATCAGTAGGTAGGATAAATGAGTGAATCCCTTCCCACACTCAGAGAGTTGAACTGTCTCTCCCCAGTTCGACCTCGCTGGTGTATCAGCAGGTGGGATAACTGAGTGAATCCCTTCCCACACTCAGAGAGGTGAACAGATTCTCCCCAGTGTGAACTCGCTGGTGTGTCAGCAGGTGGGATAACTGAGTAAATCACTTCCCACACTCAGAGAGATGAACAGTCTCTCCCCAGTGTGAACTCACTGGTGTATCAGCAGGTAGAATAACAGAGTGAATCCCTTCCCACACTTAGAGAGGTGAACGGTCTCTCAACAGTGTGAACTCGCTGGTGTATCAGCAGGTGGGATAACTGAGTGAATCCCTTCCCACACTCAGAGAGGTGAACAGTCTCTCCCCAGTGTGAAATCGCTGGTGTATCAGCAGGTGGGATAACTGAGTGAAACACTTCCCACACTCATATAGGTGAACGCCCTCTCCCCAGGGTGCCTTCGCTGGTGAATCATCAGGTGGGATAACTGAGTGAATCCCTTCCAACACTCAGAGAGGTGAACAGTCTCTCCCCAGTGTGAACACGCTGGTGTATCAGTAGGTAGGATAACTGAGTGAATCCCTTCCCACACTCAGAGAGGTGAACGGTCGCTCCCCAGTGCGACCTCGCTGGTGTATCAGCAGGTGGGATAACTGAGTGAATCCCTTCCCACACCCAGAGAGGTGAACAGTCTCTCCCCAGTGTCAACTCGCTGGTGTATCAGTAGGTGGGATAACTGAGTGAATCCCTTCCCACACTCAGAGAGATCAACAGTCTCTCCCCAGTGTGAACACACTGGTGTATCAGCAGATGAGATAACTGAGTGAATCCCTTCCCACACACAGAGAGATGAACCGCTTCTCCCCAGTGTGAACTCGCTGGAGTATCAGCAGGTGGGATAACTGAGTGAATCCCTTCCCACACACAGAGAGGTGAACTGTCTCTCCACAGTGTGAACTTATTGGTGTATCTGTAGGTGGGATAAATGACTGAATCCCTTTCCACACTCAGAGAGGTGAACGCTCTCTCCCCAGTGTGAACTCACTGATGTATCAGTAGGTGGGATAACTGAGTGAATCGCTTCCCATATTCAGAGAGGTGAACGGCCTCTCCCCAGTGTGACCTCGCTGGTTTGTCAGCAGGTGGGATAACTGAGTGAATCCATTCCAACACTCAGAGAGATGAACGGCCTCTCCCCAGTGTGAACTCACTGGTGTATCAGCAGATGGGATAAATGAGTGAATCCCATCCCACACTCAAAGAGATGAACGGTCTCTCCCCAGTGTGAACTCACTGGTGTATCAGCAGGTGGGATAAATGAGTGAATCCCTTCCCACACTCACAGAGGTGAACGGTCTCTCCCCAGTGTGACTTGGCTGGTGTATCAGCAGGTGGATAATTGAGTGAATCCCTTCCCACACTCAGAGAGGTGAACGGCCTCTCCCCAGTGTGAACTCGCTGGAGTATCAGCAGGTGGGATAACTGAGTGAATCCCTTCCCACACTCATAGAGGTGAACGGCCTCTCCCCAGTGTGAACTCACTGGTGTATCAGCAGGTGGGATAACTGAGTGAATCCCTTCCCACACTCAGAGAGGTGAACGGCCTCTCCGCAGTGTGACCTCGCTGGTGTATCAGTAGGTGGGATAACTGAGTGAATACCCTTCCCACACACAGAGAGGTGAACGGCCATCTCCCCAGTGTGAACTTACTGGTGTGTCAGCAGGTGAGATAACTGAGTGAATCCCTTCCAACACTCAGAGAGATGAACGGTCTTTCCCCAGTGTGAACTCACTGGTGTATCAGCAGGTGGGATAACTGAGTGAATCCCTTCCCACACTCAGTGAGGTGAACGGCCTCTCCCCAGTGTGACCTCGCTGGTGTATCAGCAGGTGGTTTAACTGAGTGAATCCCTTCCCACACTCAGAGAGGTGAACGGTCTCTCCCCAGTGTGCACTCGCTGGTGTATCAGCAGGTGGGATAAATGAGTGCATCCCTTCCCACACTCAGAGAGGTGAACTGTCTCTCCACAGTGTGAACACATTGGTGTATCTGTAGGTGGGATAAATGACTGAATCCCTTTCCACACTCAGAGAGTTGAACGGTCTCTCCCCAGTGTGAACTCACTGATGTATCAGCAGGTGGGATAACTGAGTGAATCCCTTCCCACACTCAGAGAGATGAAGAGACCCACCCCAGTGTGAACCCACTGGTGTATCAGTAGGTGCGATAACTGAGTGAATCCCTTCCCACACTCAGAGAGGTGAACAGTCTCTCCCCAGTGTGAACTCGTTGGTATATCAGCAGGTGGGATAACTGAGTGAATCCCTTCCCACACTCAGAGAGGTGAACAGTCTCTCCCCAGTGTGAACTCGTTGGTATATCAGCAGGTGGGATAACTGAGTGAATCCCTACCCACACTCAGAGAGGTGAACGGTCTCTCCCCAGTGTGCACTCGCTGGTGTATCAGCAGGTGGGATAACGGGGTGCATCCCTTCCCACACTCAGAGAGGTGAACTGTCTCTCCACAGTGTGATCTCATTGGTGTATCTGTAGGTGGGATAAATGACTGAATCCCTTTCCACACTCAGAGAGTTGAACGGTCTCTCCCCAGTGTGAACTCACTGATGTATCAGCAGGTGGGATAACTGAGTGAATCCCTTCCCACACTCAGAAAGGTGAACGGTCTCTCCCCAATGTGAACTCACTGGTGTATCAGTAGGTGGGATAACTGAGTGAATCACTTCCCACACTCAGAGAGGTGAACGGCCTCTCCCCAGTGTGAACTCGCTGGTGTGTCAGCAGGTGGGATAACTGAGTGAATCCCTTCCAACACTCAGAGAGGTGAACGGTCTCTCCCCAGTGTGAACTCGCTGGTGTATCAGCAGGTGGGATAACTGAATGAATCCCTTCCCACACTCAGAGAGGTGAACAGTCTCTCCCCAGTGTGAACTCGCTGGTGTATCAGTTGGTAGGATAACTGAGTGAATCCCTTCCCACACTCATAGAGATGAACGGTCTCTCCCCAGTGTGAACTCGCTGGTGTATCAGCAGGTGGGATAACTGAGTGAATCCCTTCCCACACTCATAGAGATGAACGGTCTCTCCCCAGTGTGACCTCGCTGGTGTATCCGCAGGTGGTATAACTGAGTGAATCACTTCCCACACTCATAGAGGTTAACGGTCTCTCCCCAGTGTGAACTCGCTGGTGTATCAGCAGGTGGGATAACTGAGTGAATCCCTTCCCACACTCAGAGAGGTGAACAGTCTCTCCCCAGTGTGAACTCGCTGGTGTATCAGCAGGTGGGATAACTGAGTGAATCCCTTCCCACACTCAGAGAGGTGAAAAGTCTCTCCCCAGTGTGAACTCACTGGTGTATCAGCAGGTGGGACAACTGAGTGAATCCCTTCCCACACTCAGAGAGGTGAACGGCCTGTCCCCAGTGTGAACTCGCTGGTGTATCAGCAGGTGGGATAATTGAGTGAATCCCTTCCCACACTCAGAGAGGTGAACGGTCTCTCCCCAGTGTGAACTCACTGGTTTATCAGCAGGTGGGATTACTGAGTGAATCGCTTCCCACACTCAGATAGGTGAACAGCTTCTCCCCAGTGTGAACTCGCTGGTGTGTCAGCAGGTGGGATAACTGAGTAAATCACTTCCCACACTCAGAGAGATGAACGGCCTCTCCCCAGTGTGAACTCACTGGTGTATCAGCAGGTGGGATAACTGAATGAATCCCTTCCCACACTCAGAGAGGTGAAAGTCTCTCCCCAGTGTGAACTCGCTGGTGTTTCAGCAGGTGGGATAACTGAGTGAATCCCTTCCCACACACAGAGAGATGAACCGCTTCTCCCCAGTGTGAATTCGCTGGAGTATCAGCAGGTGGGATAACTGAGTGAATCCCTTCCCACACTCAGAGAGATGAAGAGACCTTCCCCAGTGTGAACTCACTGGTGTATCAGTAGGTGGGATAACTGAGTGAATCGTTTCCACACTCAGAGAGGTGAACGGCCTCTCCCCAGTGTGACCTCGCTGGTGTATCAGTAGGTGGAATAACTGAGTGAATATCCTTCCCACACTCAGAGAGGTGAACGGCCTCTCCCCAGTGTGAACTCACTGGTGTGTCAGCAGGTGGGATAACTGAGTGAATCCCTTCCAACACTCAGAGAGATGAACGGCCTCTCCCCAGTGTGAACTCACTGGTGCATCAGCAGGTGGGATAACTGAGTGAATCCCTTCCCACACGCATAGAGGTGAACGGTCTCTCCCCAGTGTGAACTCGCTGGTGTATCAGCAGGTGGGATAATTGAGTGAATCCCTTCCCACACTCAGAGAGATGAACAGTCTCTCCCCAGTGTGAACTCACTGGTGTATCAGCAGGTGGTATAACTGAGTGAATCACTTCCCACACTCATAGAGGTTAACGGTTTCTCCCCAGTGTGAACTCGCTGGTGTATCAGCAGGTGGGATAATTGAGTGAATCCCTTCCCACACTCAGAGAGATGAACAGTCTCTCCCCAGTGTGAACTCACTGGTGTATCAGCAGGTGGGATAACTGAGTGAATCCCTTCCCAAACTCATAGAGGTGAAAGCCCTCTCCCCAGTGTGACTTCGCTGGTGTATCAGCAGGTTGGATAACTGAGTGAATCCCTTCCCAAACTCAGAGAGGTGAACGGTCTCTCCCAAGTGTGAACTCACTGGTGTATCAGCAGGTTGGATATCTGAGTGAATCCTTTCCCACACTCAGAGAGATGAACGGTCTCTCCCCAGTGTGAACTCGCTGGTGTATCAGCAGGTGGGATAACTGAATGAATCCCTTCCCACACTCAGAGAGGTGAAAGTCTCTCCCCAGTGTGAACTCGCTGGTGTATCAGCAGGTGGGATAACTGAGTGAATCCCTTCCCACACACACAGAGATGAACCGCTTCTCCCCAGTGTGAACTCGCTGGAGTATCAGCAGGTGGGATAACTGAGTGAATCCCTTTCCACACTCAGAGTGTTGTACGGTCTCTCCCCAGTGTGAACTCCATGATGAATCAGCAGGTGGTATAACTGAGTGAATCACTTTCCACACTCAGAGAGATGAACGGTCTCTCCCCAGTGTGAACTCACTGGTGTATCAGCAGGTGGGATAACTGAGTGAATCCCTTCCCACACTCAGTGAGGTGAACGGCCTCTCCCCAGTGTGACCTCGCTGGTGTATCAGTAGGTGGGATAACTGAGTGAATACCCTTCCCACACTCAGAGAGGTGAACGGCCTCTCCCCAGTGTGAACTCACTGGTGTGTCAGCAGGTGGGATAACTGAGTGAATCCCTTCCAACAGTCAGAGAGGTGAACGGTTTTTCCCCCCGTGTGAACTCGCTGGTGTATCAGCAGGTGGGATAACTGAGTGAATCCCTTCCCACACTCAGAGAGGTGAACGGTCTCTCCCCAGCGTGACCTCGCTGGTGTATCAGCAGGTGGTTTAACTGAGTGAATCCCTTCCCACACTCAGAGAGGTGAACGGTCTCTCCCCAGTGTGCACTCGCTGGTGTATCAGCAGGTGGGATAAATGAGTGCATCCCTTCCCACACTCAGAGAGGTGAACTGTCTCTCCACAGTGTGAACACATTGGTGTATCTGTAGGTGGGATAAATGACTGAATCCCTTTCCACACTCAGAGAGTTGAACGGTCTCTCCCCAGTGTGAACTCACTGATGTATCAGCAGGTGGGATAACTGAGTGAATCCCTTCCCACACTCAGAGAGATGAAGAGACCCACCCCAGTGTGAACCCACTGGTGTATCAGTAGGTGCGATAACTGAGTGAATCCCTTCCCACACTCAGAGAGGTGAACAGTCTCTCCCCAGTGTGAACTCGTTGGTATATCAGCAGGTGGGATAACTGAGTGAATCCCTTCCCACACTCAGAGAGGTGAACAGTCTCTCCCCAGTGTGAACTCGTTGGTATATCAGCAGGTGGGATAACTGAGTGAATCCCTACCCACACTCAGAGAGGTGAACAGTCTCTCCCCAGTGTGCACTCGCTGGTGTATCAGCAGGTGGGATAACGGGGTGCATCCCTTCCCACACTCAGAGAGGTGAACTGTCTCTCCACAGTGTGATCTCATTGGTGTATCTGTAGGTGGGATAAATGACTGAATCCCTTTCCACACTCAGAGAGTTGAACGGTCTCTCCCCAGTGTGAACTCACTGATGTATCAGCAGGTGGGATAACTGAGTGAATCCCTTCCCACACTCAGAAAGGTGAACGGTCTCTCCCCAATGTGAACTCACTGGTGTATCAGTAGGTGGGATAACTGAGTGAATCACTTCCCACACTCAGAGAGGTGAACGGCCTCTCCCCAGTGTGAACTCGCTGGTGTGTCAGCAGGTGGGATAACTGAGTGAATCCCTTCCAACACTCAGAGAGGTGAACGATCTCTCCCCAGTGTGAACTCGCTGGTGTATCAGCAGGTGGGATAACTGAATGAATCCCTTCCCACACTCAGAGAGGTGAACAGTCTCTCCCCAGTGTGAACTCGCTGGTGTATCAGTTGGTAGGATAACTGAGTGAATCCCTTCCCACACTCATAGAGATGAACGGTCTCTCCCCAGTGTGAACTCGCTGGTGTATCAGCAGGTGGGATAACTGAGTGAATCCCTTCCCACACTCATAGAGATGAACGGTCTCTCCCCAGTGTGACCTCGCTGGTGTATCCGCAGGTGGTATAACTGAGTGAATCACTTCCCACACTCATAGAGGTTAACGGTCTCTCCCCAGTGTGAACTCGCTGGTGTATCAGCAGGTGGGATAACTGAGTGAATCCCTTCCCACACTCAGAGAGGTGAACAGTCTCTCCCCAGTGTGAACTCGCTGGTGTATCAGCAGGTGGGATAACTGAGTGAATCCCTTCCCACACTCAGAGAGGTGAACAGTCTCTCCCCAGTGTGAACTCACTGGTGTATCAGCAGGTGGGATAACTGAGTGAATCCCTTCCCACACTCAGAGAGGTGAACGGCCTGTCCCCAGTGTGAACTCGCTGGTGTATCAGCAGGTGGGATAATTGAGTGAATCCCTTCCCACACTCAGAGAGGTGAACGGTCTCTCCCCACTGTGAACTCACTGGTTTATCAGCAGGTGGGATTACTGAGTGAATCGCTTCCCACACTCAGAGAGGTGAACAGCTTCTCCCCAGTGTGAACTCGCTGGTGTGTCAGCAGGTGGGATAACTGAGTAAATCACTTCCCACACTCAGAGAGATGAACGGCCTCTCCCCAGTGTGAACTCACTGGTGTATCAGCAGGTGGGATAAATGAATGAATCCCTTCCCACACTCAGAGAGATGAAGAGACCCACCCCAGTGTGAACCCACTGGTGTATCAGTAGGTGCGATAACTGAGTGAATCCCTTCCCACACTCAGAGAGGTGAACAGTCTCTCCCCAGTGTGAACTCGTTGGTATATCAGCAGGTGGGATAACTGAGTGAATCCCTTCCCACACTCAGAGAGGTGAACAGTCTCTCCCCAGTGTGAACTCGTTGGTATATCAGCAGGTGGGATAACTGAGTGAATCCCTACCCACACTCAGAGAGGTGAACGGTCTCTCCCCAGTGTGCACTCGCTGGTGTATCAGCAGGTGGGATAACGGGGTGCATCCCTTCCCACATTCAGAGAGGTGAACTGTCTCTCCACAGTGTGATCTCATTGGTGTATCTGTAGGTGGGATAAATGACTGAATCCCTTTCCACACTCAGAGAGTTGAACGGTCTCTCCCCAGTGTGAACTCACTGATGTATCAGCAGGTGGGATAACTGAGTGAATCCCTTCCCACACTCAGAAAGGTGAACGGTCTCTCCCCAATGTGAACTCACTGGTGTATCAGTAGGTGGGATAACTGAGTGAATCACTTCCCACACTCAGAGAGGTGAACGGCCTCTCCCCAGTGTGAACTCGCTGGTGTGTCAGCAGGTGGGATAACTGAGTGAATCCCTTCCAACACTCAGAGAGGTGAACGGTCTCTCCCCAGTGTGAACTCGCTGGTGTATCAGCAGGTGGGATAACTGAATGAATCCCTTCCCACACTCAGAGAGGTGAACAGTCTCTCCCCAGTGTGAACTCGCTGGTGTATCAGTTGGTAGGATAACTGAGTGAATCCCTTCCCACACTCATAGAGATGAACGGTCTCTCCCCAGTGTGAACTCGCTGGTGTATCAGCAGGTGGGATAACTGAGTGAATCCCTTCCCACACTCATAGAGATGAACGGTCTCTCCCCAGTGTGACCTCGCTGGTGTATCCGCAGGTGGTATAACTGAGTGAATCACTTCCCACACTCATAGAGGTTAACGGTCTCTCCCCAGTGTGAACTCGCTGGTGTATCAGCAGGTGGGATAACTGAGTGAATCCCTTCCCACACTCAGAGAGGTGAACAGTCTCTCCCCAGTGTGAACTCGCTGGTGTATCAGCAGGTGGGATAACTGAGTGAATCCCTTCCCACACTCAGAGAGGTGAAAAGTCTCTCCCCAGTGTGAACTCACTGGTGTATCAGCAGGTGGGATAACTGAGTGAATCCCTTCCCACACTCAGAGAGGTGAACGGCCTGTCCCCAGTGTGAACTCGCTGGTGTATCAGCAGGTGGGATAATTGAGTGAATCCCTTCCCACACTCAGAGAGGTGAACGGTCTCTCCCCAGTGTGAACTCACTGGTTTATCAGCAGGTGGGATTACTGAGTGAATCGCTTCCCACACTCAGAGAGGTGAACAGCTTCTCCCCAGTGTGAACTCGCTGGTGTGTCAGCAGGTGGGATAACTGAGTAAATCACTTCCCACACTCAGAGAGATGAACGGCCTCTCCCCAGTGTGAACTCACTGGTGTATCAGCAGGTGGGAATACTGAATGAATCCCTTCCCACACTCAGAGAGGTGAAAGTCTCTCCCCAGTGTGAACTCGCTGGTGTTTCAGCAGGTGGGATAACTGAGTGAATCCCTTCCCACACACAGAGAGATGAACCGCTTCTCCCCAGTGTGAATTCGCTGGAGTATCAGCAGGTGGGATAACTGAGTGAATCCCTTCCCACACTCAGAGAGATGAAGAGACCTTCCCCAGTGTGAACTCACTGGTGTATCAGTAGGTGGGATAACTGAGTGAATCGTTTCCACACTCAGAGAGGTGAACGGCCTCTCCCCAGTGTGACCTCGCTGGTGTATCAGTAGGTGGAATAACTGAGTGAATATCCTTCCCACACTCAGAGAGGTGAACGGCCTCTCCCCAGTGTGAACTCACTGGTGTGTCAGCAGGTGGGATAACTGAGTGAATCCCTTCCAACACTCAGAGAGATGAACGGCCTCTCCCCAGTGTGAACTCACTGGTGCATCAGCAGGTGGGATAAATGAGTGAATCCCTTCCCACACGCATAGAGGTGAACAGTCTCTCCCCAGTGTGAACTCGCTGGTGTATCAGCAGGTGGGATAATTGAGTGAATCCCTTCCCACACTCAGAGAGATGAACAGTCTCTCCCCAGTGTGAACTCACTGGTGTATCAGCAGGTGGTATAACTGAGTGAATCACTTCCCACACTCATAGAGGTTAACGGTTTCCCCCCAGTGTGAACTCGCTGGTGTATCAGCAGGTGGGATAATTGAGTGAATCCCTTCCCACACTCAGAGAGATGAACAGTCTCTCCCCAGTGTGAACTCACTGGTGTATCAGCAGGTGGGATAACTGAGTGAATCCCTTCCCAAACTCATAGAGGTGAAAGCCCTCTCCCCAGTGTGACTTCGCTGGTGTATCAGCAGGTTGGATAACTGAGTGAATCCCTTCCCAAACTCAGAGAGGTGAACGGTCTCTCCCAAGTGTGAACTCACTGGTGTATCAGCAGGTTGGATAACTGAGTGAATCCTTTCCCACACTCAGAGAGATGAACGGTCTCTCCCCAGTGTGAACTCGCTGGTGTATCAGCAGGTGGGATAACTGAATGAATCCCTTCCCACACTCAGAGAGGTGAAAGTTTCTCCCCAGTGTGAACTCGCTGGTGTATCAGCAGGTGGGATAACTGAGTGAATCCCTTCCCACACACACAGAGATGAACCGCTTCTCCCCAGTGTGAACTCGCTGGAGTATCAGCAGGTGGGATAACTGAGTGAATCCCTTTCCACACTCAGAGAGGTGAAAGTTTCTCCCCAGTGTGAACTCGCTGGTGTATCAGCAGGTGGGATAACTGAGTGAATCCCTTCCCACACACACAGAGATGAACCGCTTCTCCCCAGTGTGAACTCGCTGGAGTATCAGCAGGTGGGATAACTGAGTGAATCCCTTTCCACACTCAGAGTGTTGTACGGTCTCTCCCCAGTGTGAACTCCATGATGAATCAGCAGGTGGTATAACTGAGTGAATCACTTTCCACACTCAGAGAGATGAACGGTCTCTCCCCAGTGTGAACTCACTGGTGTATCAGCAGGTGGGATAACTGAGTGAATCCCTTCCCACACTCAGTGAGGTGAACGGCCTCTCCCCAGTGTGACCTCGCTGGTGTATCAGTAGGTGGGATAACTGAGTGAATACCCTTCCCACACTCAGAGAGGTGAACGGCCTCTCCCCAGTGTGAACTCACTGGTGTGTCAGCAGGTGGGATAACTGAGTGAATCCCTTCCAACAGTCAGAGAGGTGAACGGTTTTTCCCCCCGTGTGAACTCGCTGGTGTATCAGCAGGTGGGATAACTGAGTGAATCCCTTCCCACACTCAGAGAGGTGAACGGTCTCTCCCCAGTGTGACCTCGCTGGTGTATCAGCAGGTGGTTTAACTGAGTGAATCCCTTCCCACACTCAGAGAGGTGAACGGTCTCTCCCCAGTGTGCACTCGCTGGTGTATCAGCAGGTGGGATAAATGAGGGCATCCCTTCCCACACTCAGAGAGGTGAACTGTCTCTCCACAGTGTGAACACATTGGTGTATCTGTAGGTGGGATAAATGACTGAATCCCTTTCCACACTCAGAGAGTTGAACGGTCTCTCCCCAGTGTGAACTCACTGATGTATCAGCAGGTGGGATAACTGAGTGAATCCCTTCCCACACTCAGAGAGATGAAGAGACCCACCCCAGTGTGAACCCACTGGTGTATCAGTAGGTGCGATAACTGAGTGAATCCCTTCCCACACTCAGAGAGGTGAACAGTCTCTCCCCAGTGTGAACTCGTTGGTATATCAGCAGGTGGGATAACTGAGTGAATCCCTTCCCACACTCAGAGAGGTGAACAGTCTCTCCCCAGTGTGAACTCGTTGGTATATCAGCAGGTGGGATAACTGAGTGAATCCCTACCCACACTCAGAGAGGTGAACAGTCTCTCCCCAGTGTGCACTCGCTGGTGTATCAGCAGGTGGGATAACGGGGTGCATCCCTTCCCACACTCAGAGAGGTGAACTGTCTCTCCACAGTGTGATCTCATTGGTGTATCTGTAGGTGGGATAAATGACTGAATCCCTTTCCACACTCAGAGAGTGGAACGGTCTCTCCCCAGTGTGAACTCACTGATGTATCAGCAGGTGGGATAACTGAGTGAATCCCTTCCCACACTCAGAAAGGTGAACGGTCTCTCCCCAATGTGAACTCACTGGTGTATCAGTAGGTGGGATAACTGAGTGAATCACTTCCCACACTCAGAGAGGTGAACGGCCTCTCCCCAGTGTGAACTCGCTGGTGTGTCAGCAGGTGGGATAACTGAGTGAATCCCTTCCAACACTCAGAGAGGTGAACGGTCTCTCCCCAGTGTGAACTCGCTGGTGTATCAGCAGGTGGGATAACTGAATAAATCCCTTCCCACACTCAGAGAGGTGAACAGTCTCTCCCCAGTGTGAACTCGCTGGTGTATCAGCAGGTGGGATAACTGAGTGAATCCCTTCCCACACTCATAGAGATGAACGGTCTCTCCCCAGTGTGACCTCGCTGGTGTATCCGCAGGTGGTATAACTGAGTGAATCACTTCCCACACTCATAGAGGTTAACGGTCTCTCCCCAGTGTGAACTCGCTGGTGTATCAGCAGGTGGGATAACTGAGTGAATCCCTTCCCACACTCAGAGAGGTGAACAGTCTCTCCCCAGTGTGAACTCGCTGGTGTATCAGCAGGTGGGATAACTGAGTGAATCCCTTCCCACACTCAGAGAGGTGAACAGTCTCTCCGCAGTGTGAACTCACTGGTGTATCAGCAGGTGGGATAACTGAGTGAATCCCTTCCCACACTCAGAGAGGTGAACGGCCTGTCCCCAGTGTGAACTCGCTGGTGTATCAGCAGGTGGGATAATTGAGTGAATCCCTTCCCACACTCAGAGAGGTGAACGGTCTCTCCCCAGTGTGAACTCACTGGTTTATCAGCAGGTGGGATTACTGAGTGAATCGCTTCCCACACTCAGAGAGGTGAACAGCTTCTCCCCAGTGTGAACTCGCTGGTGTGTCAGCAGGTGGGATAACTGAGTAAATCACTTCCCACACTCAGAGAGATGAACGGCCTCTCCCCAGTGTGAACTCACTGGTGTATCAGCCGGTGGGATAACTGAATGAATCCCTTCCCACACTCAGAGAGGTGAAAGTCTCTCCCCAGTGTGAACTCGCTGGTGTTTCAGCAGGTGGGATAACTGAGTGAATCCCTTCCCACACACAGAGAGATGAACCGCTTCTCCCCAGTGTGAATTCGCTGGAGTATCAGCAGGTGGGATAACTGAGTGAATCCCTTCCCACACTCAGAGAGATGAAGAGACCTTCCCCAGTGTGAACTCACTGGTGTATCAGTAGGTGGGATAACTGAGTGAATCGTTTCCACACTCAGAGAGGTGAACGGCCTCTCCCCAGTGTGACCTCGCTGGTGTATCAGTAGGTGGAATAACTGAGTGAATATCCTTCCCACACTCAGAGAGGTGAACGGCCTCTCCCCAGTGTGAACTCACTGGTGTGTCAGCAGGTGGGATAACTGAGTGAATCCCTTCCAACACTCAGAGAGATGAACGGCCTCTCCCCAGTGTGAACTCACTGGTGCATCAGCAGGTGGGATAAATGAGTGAATCCCTTCCCACACGCATAGAGGTGAACGGTCTCTCCCCAGTGTGAGCTCGCTGGTGTATCAGCAGGTGGGATAACTGAGTGAATCCCTCCCCACACTCAGAGAGGTTAACGGTTTCTCCCCAGTGTGAACTCGCTGGTGTATCAGCAGGTGGGATAATTGAGTGAATCCCTTCCCACACTCAGAGAGATGAACAGTCTCTCCCCAGTGTGAACTCACTGGTGTATCAGCAGGTGGTATAACTGAGTGAATCACTTCCCACACTCATAGAGGTTAACGGTTTCTCCCCAGTGTGAACTCGCTGGTGTATCAGCAGGTGGGATAATTGAGTGAATCCCTTCCCACACTCAGAGAGATGAACAGTCTCTCCCCAGTGTGAACTCACTGGTGTATCAGCAGGTGGGATAACTGAGTGAATCCCTTCCCAAACTCATAGAGATGAAAGCCCTCTCCCCAGTGTGACTTCGCTGGTGTATCAGCAGGTTGGATAACTGAGTGAATCCCTTCCCAAACTCAGAGAGGTGAACGGTCTCTCCCAAGTGTGAACTCACTGGTGTATCAGCAGGTTGGATAACTGAATGAATCCCTTCCCACACTCAGAGAGGTGAAAGTCTCTCCCCAGTGTGAACTCGCTGGTGTATCAGCAGGTGGGATAACTGAGTGAATCCCTTCCCACACACACAGAGATGAACCGCTTCTCCCCAGTGTGAACTCGCTGGAGTATCAGCAGGTGGGATAACTGAGTGAATCCCTTCCCACACACAGAGAGGTGAACTGTCTCTCCACAGTGTGAACTCATTGGTGTATCTGTAGGTGGGATAAATGACTGAATCCCTTTCCACACTCAGAGATGTGAACGGCCTCTCCCCAGTGTGACCTCGCTGGTGTGTCAGCAGGTGGGATAACTGAGTGAATCCCTTCCAACACTCAGAGAGATGAACAGTCTCTCCCCAGTGTGAACTCGCTGGTGTATCAGCAGGTGGGATAACTGAGTGAATCCCTTCCCACACGCAGAGAGGTGAACAGTCTCTCCCCAGTGTGAACTCACTGGTGTATCAGCAGGTGGGATAACTGAGTGAATCCCTTCCCACACTCAGAGAGGTGAACGGCCTGTCCGCAGTGTGAACTCGCTGGTGTATCAGCAGGTGGGATAATTGAGTGAATCCCTTCCCACACTCAGAGAGGTGAACGGTCTCTCCCCAGTGTGAACTCACTGGTTTATCAGCAGGTGGGATTACTGAGTGAATCGCTTCCCACACTCAGAGAGGTGAACAGCTTCTCCCCAGTGTGAACTCGCTGGTGTGTCAGCAGGTGGGATAACTGAGTAAATCACTTCCCACACTCAGAGAGATGAACGGCCTCTCCCCAGTGTGAACTCACTGGTGTATCAGCAGGTGGGATAACTGAATGAATCCCTTCCCACACTCAGAGAGATGAAGAGACCCACCCCAGTGTGAACCCACTGGTGTATCAGTAGGTGCGATAACTGAGTGAATCCCTTCCCACACTCAGAGAGGTGAACAGTCTCTCCCCAGTGTGAACTCGTTGGTATATCAGCAGGTGGGATAACTGAGTGAATCCCTTCCCACACTCAGAGAGGTGAACAGTCTCTCCCCAGTGTGAACTCGTTGGTATATCAGCAGGTGGGATAACTGAGTGAATCCCTACCCACACTCAGAGAGGTGAACGGTCTCTCCCCAGTGTGCACTCGCTGGTGTATCAGCAGGTGGGATAACGGGGTGCATCCCTTCCCACACTCAGAGAGGTGAACTGTCTCTCCACAGTGTGATCTCATTGGTGTATCTGTAGGTGGGATAAATGACTGAATCCCTTTCCACACTCAGAGAGTTGAACGGTCTCTCCCCAGTGTGAACTCACTGATGTATCAGCAGGTGGGATAACTGAGTGAATCCCTTCCCACACTCAGAAAGGTGAACGGTCTCTCCCCAATGTGAACTCACTGGTGTATCAGTAGGTGGGATAACTGAGTGAATCACTTCCCACACTCAGAGAGGTGAACGGCCTCTCCCCAGTGTGAACTCGCTGGTGTGTCAGCAGGTGGGATAACTGAGTGAATCCCTTCCAACACTCAGAGAGGTGAACGGTCTCTCCACAGTGTGAACTCGCTGGTGTATCAGCAGGTGGGATAACTGAATGAATCCCTTCCCACACTCAGAGAGGTGAACAGTCTCTCCCCAGTGTGAACTCGCTGGTGTATCAGTTGGTAGGATAACTGAGTGAATCCCTTCCCACACTCATAGAGATGAACGGTCTCTCCCCAGTGTGAACTCGCTGGTGTATCAGCAGGTGGGATAACTGAGTGAATCCCTTCCCACACTCATAGAGATGAACGGTCTCTCCCCAGTGTGACCTCGCTGGTGTATCCGCAGGTGGTATAACTGAGTGAATCACTTCCCACACTCATAGAGGTTAACGGTCTCTCCCCAGTGTGAACTCGCTGGTGTATCAGCAGGTGGGATAACTGAGTGAATCCCTTCCCACACTCAGAGAGGTGAACAGTCTCTCCCCAGTGTGAACTCGCTGGTGTATCAGCAGGTGGGATAACTGAGTGAATCCCTTCCCACACTCAGAGAGGTGAAAAGTCTCTCCCCAGTGTGAACTCACTGGTGTATCAGCAGGTGGGATAACTGAGTGAATCCCTTCCCACACTCAGAGAGGTGAACGGCCTGTCCCCAGTGTGAACTCGCTGGTGTATCAGCAGGTGGGATAATTGAGTGAATCCCTTCCCACACTCAGAGAGGTGAACGGTCTCTCCCCAGTGTGAACTCACTGGTTTATCAGCAGGTGGGATTACTGAGTGAATCGCTTCCCACACTCAGAGAGGTGAACAGCTTCTCCCCAGTGTGAACTCGCTGGTGTGTCAGCAGGTGGGATAACTGAGTAAATCACTTCCCACACTCAGAGAGATGAACGGCCTCTCCCCAGTGTGAACTCACTGGTGTATCAGCAGGTGGGATAACTGAATGAATCCCTTCCCACACTCAGAGAGGTGAAAGTCTCTCCCCAGTGTGAACTCGCTGGTGTTTCAGCAGGTGGGATAACTGAGTGAATCCCTTCCCACACACAGAGAGATGAACCGCTTCTCCCCAGTGTGAATTCGCTGGAGTATCAGCAGGTGGGATAACTGAGTGAATCCCTTCCCACACTCAGAGAGATGAAGAGACCATCCCCAGTGTGAACTCACTGGTGTATCAGTAGGTGGGATAACTGAGTGAATCGTTTCCACACTCAGAGAGGTGAACGGCCTCTCCCCAGTGTGACCTCGCTGGTGTATCAGTAGGTGGAATAACTGAGTGAATATCCTTCCCACACTCAGAGAGGTGAACGGCCTCTCCCCAGTGTGAACTCACTGGTGTGTCAGCAGGTGGGATAACTGAGTGAATCCCTTCCAACACTCAGAGAGATGAACGGCCTCTCCCCAGTGTGAACTCACTGGTGCATCAGCAGGTGGGATAAATGAGTGAATCCCTTCCCACACGCATAGAGGTGAACGGTCTCTCCCCAGTGTGAACTCGCTGGTGTATCAGCAGGTGGGATAATTGAGTGAATCCCTTCCCACACTCAGAGAGATGAACAGTCTCTCCCCAGTGTGAACTCACTGGTGTATCAGCAGGTGGTATAACTGAGTGAATCCCTTCCCAAACTCATAGAGGTGAAAGCCCTCTCCCCAGTGTGACTTCGCTGGTGTATCAGCAGGTTGGATAACTGAGTGAATCCCTTCCCAAACTCAGAGAGGTGAACGGTCTCTCCCAAGTGTGAACTCACTGGTGTATCAGCAGGTTGGATAACTGAGTGAATCCTTTCCCACACTCAGAGAGATGAACGGTCTCTCCCCAGTGTGAACTCGCTGGTGTATCAGCAGGTGGGATAACTGAATGAATCCCTTCCCACACTCAGAGAGGTGAAAGTTTCTCCCCAGTGTGAACTCGCTGGTGTATCAGCAGGTGGGATAACTGAGTGAATCCCTTCCCACACACACAGAGATGAACCGCTTCTCCCCAGTGTGAACTCGCTGGAGTATCAGCAGGTGGGATAACTGAGTGAATCCCTTTCCACACTCAGAGAGGTGAAAGTTTCTCCCCAGTGTGAACTCGCTGGTGTATCAGCAGGTGGGATAACTGAGTGAATCCCTTCCCACACACACAGAGATGAACCGCTTCTCCCCAGTGTGAACTCGCTGGAGTATCAGCAGGTGGGATAACTGAGTGAATCCCTTTCCACACTCAGAGTGTTGTACGGTCTCTCCCCAGTGTGAACTCCATGATGAATCAGCAGGTGGTATAACTGAGTGAATCACTTTCCACACTCAGAGAGATGAACGGTCTCTCCCCAGTGTGAACTCACTGGTGTATCAGCAGGTGGGATAACTGAGTGAATCCCTTCCCACACTCAGTGAGGTGAACGGCCTCTCCCCAGTGTGACCTCGCTGGTGTATCAGTAGGTGGGATAACTGAGTGAATACCCTTCCCACACTCAGAGAGGTGAACGGCCTCTCCCCAGTGTGAACTCACTGGTGTGTCAGCAGGTGGGATAACTGAGTGAATCCCTTCCAACAGTCAGAGAGGTGAACGGTTTTTCCCCCCGTGTGAACTCGCTGGTGTATCAGCAGGTGGGATAACTGAGTGAATCCCTTCCCACACTCAGAGAGGTGAACGGTCTCTCCCCAGTGTGACCTCGCTGGTGTATCAGCAGGTGGTTTAACTGAGTGAATCCCTTCCCACACTCAGAGAGGTGAACGGTCTCTCCCCAGTGTGCACTCGCTGGTGTATCAGCAGGTGGGATAAATGAGGGCATCCCTTCCCACACTCAGAGAGGTGAACTGTCTCTCCACAGTGTGAACACATTGGTGTATCTGTAGGTGGGATAAATGACTGAATCCCTTTCCACACTCAGAGAGTTGAACGGTCTCTCCCCAGTGTGAACTCACTGATGTATCAGCAGGTGGGATAACTGAGTGAATCCCTTCCCACACTCAGAGAGATGAAGAGACCCACCCCAGTGTGAACCCACTGGTGTATCAGTAGGTGCGATAACTGAGTGAATCCCTTCCCACACTCAGAGAGGTGAACAGTCTCTCCCCAGTGTGAACTCGTTGGTATATCAGCAGGTGGGATAACTGAGTGAATCCCTTCCCACACTCAGAGAGGTGAACAGTCTCTCCCCAGTGTGAACTCGTTGGTATATCAGCAGGTGGGATAACTGAGTGAATCCCTACCCACACTCAGAGAGGTGAACAGTCTCTCCCCAGTGTGCACTCGCTGGTGTATCAGCAGGTGGGATAACGGGGTGCATCCCTTCCCACACTCAGAGAGGTGAACTGTCTCTCCACAGTGTGATCTCATTGGTGTATCTGTAGGTGGGATAAATGACTGAATCCCTTTCCACACTCAGAGAGTGGAACGGTCTCTCCCCAGTGTGAACTCACTGATGTATCAGCAGGTGGGATAACTGAGTGAATCCCTTCCCACACTCAGAAAGGTGAACGGTCTCTCCCCAATGTGAACTCACTGGTGTATCAGTAGGTGGGATAACTGAGTGAATCACTTCCCACACTCAGAGAGGTGAACGGCCTCTCCCCAGTGTGAACTCGCTGGTGTGTCAGCAGGTGGGATAACTGAGTGAATCCCTTCCAACACTCAGAGAGGTGAACGGTCTCTCCCCAGTGTGAACTCGCTGGTGTATCAGCAGGTGGGATAACTGAATAAATCCCTTCCCACACTCAGAGAGGTGAACAGTCTCTCCCCAGTGTGAACTCGCTGGTGTATCAGTTGGTAGGATAACTGAGTGAATCCCTTCCCACACTCATAGAGATGAACGGTCTCTCCCCAGTGTGAACTCGCTGGTGTATCAGCAGGTGGGATAACTGAGTGAATCCCTTCCCACACTCATAGAGATGAACGGTCTCTCCCCAGTGTGACCTCGCTGGTGTATCCGCAGGTGGTATAACTGAGTGAATCACTTCCCACACTCATAGAGGTTAACGGTCTCTCCCCAGTGTGAACTCGCTGGTGTATCAGCAGGTGGGATAACTGAGTGAATCCCTTCCCACACTCAGAGAGGTGAACAGTCTCTCCCCAGTGTGAACTCGCTGGTGTATCAGCAGGTGGGATAACTGAGTGAATCCCTTCCCACACTCAGAGAGGTGAACAGTCTCTCCGCAGTGTGAACTCACTGGTGTATCAGCAGGTGGGATAACTGAGTGAATCCCTTCCCACACTCAGAGAGGTGAACGGCCTGTCCCCAGTGTGAACTCGCTGGTGTATCAGCAGTTGGGATAATTGAGTGAATCCCTTCCCACACTCAGAGAGGTGAACGGTCTCTCCCCAGTGTGAACTCACTGGTTTATCAGCAGGTGGGATTACTGAGTGAATCGCTTCCCACACTCAGAGAGGTGAACAGCTTCTCCCCAGTGTGAACTCGCTGGTGTGTCAGCAGGTGGGATAACTGAGTAAATCACTTCCCACACTCAGAGAGATGAACGGCCTCTCCCCAGTGTGAACTCACTGGTGTATCAGCAGGTGGGATAACTGAATGAATCCCTTCCCACACTCAGAGAGGTGAAAGTCTCTCCCCAGTGTGAACTCGCTGGTGTTTCAGCAGGTGGGATAACTGAGTGAATCCCTTCCCACACACAGAGAGATGAACCGCTTCTCCCCAGTGTGAATTCGCTGGAGTATCAGCAGGTGGGATAACTGAGTGAATCCCTTCCCACACTCAGAGAGATGAAGAGACCTTCCCCAGTGTGAACTCACTGGTGTATCAGTAGGTGGGATAACTGAGTGAATCGTTTCCACACTCAGAGAGGTGAACGGCCTCTCCCCAGTGTGACCTCGCTGGTGTATCAGTAGGTGGAATAACTGAGTGAATATCCTTCCCACACTCAGAGAGGTGAACGGCCTCTCCCCAGTGTGAACTCACTGGTGTGTCAGCAGGTGGGATAACTGAGTGAATCCCTTCCAACACTCAGAGAGATGAACGGCCTCTCCCCAGTGTGAACTCACTGGTGCATCAGCAGGTGGGATAAATGAGTGAATCCCTTCCCACACGCATAGAGGTGAACGGTCTCTCCCCAGTGTGAGCTCGCTGGTGTATCAGCAGGTGGGATAACTGAGTGAATCCCTCCCCACACTCAGAGAGGTTAACGGTTTCTCCCCAGTGTGAACTCGCTGGTGTATCAGCAGGTGGGATAATTGAGTGAATCCCTTCCCACACTCAGAGAGATGAACAGTCTCTCCCCAGTGTGAACTCACTGGTGTATCAGCAGGTGGTATAACTGAGTGAATCACTTCCCACACTCATAGAGGTTAACGGTTTCTCCCCAGTGTGAACTCGCTGGTGTATCAGCAGGTGGGATAATTGAGTGAATCCCTTCCCACACTCAGAGAGATGAACAGTCTCTCCCCAGTGTGAACTCACTGGTGTATCAGCAGGTGGGATAACTGAGTGAATCCCTTCCCAAACTCATAGAGGTGAAAGCCCTCTCCCCAGTGTGACTTCGCTGGTGTATCAGCAGGTTGGATAACTGAGTGAATCCCTTCCCAAACTCAGAGAGGTGAACGGTCTCTCCCAAGTGTGAACTCACTGGTGTATCAGCAGGTTGGATAACTGAATGAATCCCTTCCCACACTCAGAGAGGTGAAAGTCTCTCCCCAGTGTGAACTCGCTGGTGTATCAGCAGGTGGGATAACTGAGTGAATCCCTTCCCACACACACAGAGATGAACCGCTTCTCCCCAGTGTGAACTCGCTGGAGTATCAGCAGGTGGGATAACTGAGTGAATCCCTTCCCACACACAGAGAGGTGAACTGTCTCTCCACAGTGTGAACTCATTGGTGTATCTGTAGGTGGGATAAATGACTGAATCCCTTTCCACACTCAGAGATGTGAACGGCCTCTCCCCAGTGTGACCTCGCTGGTGTGTCAGCAGGTGGGATAACTGAGTGAATCCCTTCCAACACTCAGAGAGATGAACAGTCTCTCCCCAGTGTGAACTCGCTGGTGTATCAGCAGGTGGGATAACTGAGTGAATCCCTTCCCACACGCAGAGAGGTGAACAGTCTCTCCCCAGTGTGAACTCACTGGTGTATCAGCAGGTGGGATAACTGAGTGAATCCCTTCCCACACTCAGAGAGGTGAACGGCCTGTCCGCAGTGTGAACTCGCTGGTGTATCAGCAGGTGGGATAATTGAGTGAATCCCTTCCCACACTCAGAGAGGTGAACGGTCTCTCCCCAGTGTGAACTCACTGGTTTATCAGCAGGTGGGATTACTGAGTGAATCGCTTCCCACACTCAGAGAGGTGAACAGCTTCTCCCCAGTGTGAACTCGCTGGTGTGTCAGCAGGTGGGATAACTGAGTAAATCACTTCCCACACTCAGAGAGATGAACGGCCTCTCCCCAGTGTGAACTCACTGGTGTATCAGCAGGTGGGATAACTGAATGAATCCCTTCCCACACTCAGAGAGATGAAGAGACCCACCCCAGTGTGAACCCACTGGTGTATCAGTAGGTGCGATAACTGAGTGAATCCCTTCCCACACTCAGAGAGGTGAACAGTCTCTCCCCAGTGTGAACTCGTTGGTATATCAGCAGGTGGGATAACTGAGTGAATCCCTTCCCACACTCAGAGAGGTGAACAGTCTCTCCCCAGTGTGAACTCGTTGGTATATCAGCAGGTGGGATAACTGAGTGAATCCCTACCCACACTCAGAGAGGTGAACGGTCTCTCCCCAGTGTGCACTCGCTGGTGTATCAGCAGGTGGGATAACGGGGTGCATCCCTTCCCACACTCAGAGAGGTGAACTGTCTCTCCACAGTGTGATCTCATTGGTGTATCTGTAGGTGGGATAAATGACTGAATCCCTTTCCACACTCAGAGAGTTGAACGGTCTCTCCCCAGTGTGAACTCACTGATGTATCAGCAGGTGGGATAACTGAGTGAATCCCTTCCCACACTCAGAAAGGTGAACGGTCTCTCCCCAATGTGAACTCACTGGTGTATCAGTAGGTGGGATAACTGAGTGAATCACTTCCCACACTCAGAGAGGTGAACGGCCTCTCCCCAGTGTGAACTCGCTGGTGTGTCAGCAGGTGGGATAACTGAGTGAATCCCTTCCAACACTCAGAGAGGTGAACGGTCTCTCCACAGTGTGAACTCGCTGGTGTATCAGCAGGTGGGATAACTGAATGAATCCCTTCCCACACTCAGAGAGGTGAACAGTCTCTCCCCAGTGTGAACTCGCTGGTGTATCAGTTGGTAGGATAACTGAGTGAATCCCTTCCCACACTCATAGAGATGAACGGTCTCTCCCCAGTGTGAACTCGCTGGTGTATCAGCAGGTGGGATAACTGAGTGAATCCCTTCCCACACTCATAGAGATGAACGGTCTCTCCCCAGTGTGACCTCGCTGGTGTATCCGCAGGTGGTATAACTGAGTGAATCACTTCCCACACTCATAGAGGTTAACGGTCTCTCCCCAGTGTGAACTCGCTGGTGTATCAGCAGGTGGGATAACTGAGTGAATCCCTTCCCACACTCAGAGAGGTGAACAGTCTCTCCCCAGTGTGAACTCGCTGGTGTATCAGCAGGTGGGATAACTGAGTGAATCCCTTCCCACACTCAGAGAGGTGAAAAGTCTCTCCCCAGTGTGAACTCACTGGTGTATCAGCAGGTGGGATAACTGAGTGAATCCCTTCCCACACTCAGAGAGGTGAACGGCCTGTCCCCAGTGTGAACTCGCTGGTGTATCAGCAGGTGGGATAATTGAGTGAATCCCTTCCCACACTCAGAGAGGTGAACGGTCTCTCCCCAGTGTGAACTCACTGGTTTATCAGCAGGTGGGATTACTGAGTGAATCGCTTCCCACACTCAGAGAGGTGAACAGCTTCTCCCCAGTGTGAACTCGCTGGTGTGTCAGCAGGTGGGATAACTGAGTAAATCACTTCCCACACTCAGAGAGATGAACGGCCTCTCCCCAGTGTGAACTCACTGGTGTATCAGCAGGTGGGATAACTGAATGAATCCCTTCCCACACTCAGAGAGGTGAAAGTCTCTCCCCAGTGTGAACTCGCTGGTGTTTCAGCAGGTGGGATAACTGAGTGAATCCCTTCCCACACACAGAGAGATGAACCGCTTCTCCCCAGTGTGAATTCGCTGGAGTATCAGCAGGTGGGATAACTGAGTGAATCCCTTCCCACACTCAGAGAGATGAAGAGACCATCCCCAGTGTGAACTCACTGGTGTATCAGTAGGTGGGATAACTGAGTGAATCGTTTCCACACTCAGAGAGGTGAACGGCCTCTCCCCAGTGTGACCTCGCTGGTGTATCAGTAGGTGGAATAACTGAGTGAATATCCTTCCCACACTCAGAGAGGTGAACGGCCTCTCCCCAGTGTGAACTCACTGGTGTGTCAGCAGGTGGGATAACTGAGTGAATCCCTTCCAACACTCAGAGAGATGAACGGCCTCTCCCCAGTGTGAACTCACTGGTGCATCAGCAGGTGGGATAAATGAGTGAATCCCTTCCCACACGCATAGAGGTGAACGGTCTCTCCCCAGTGTGAACTCGCTGGTGTATCAGCAGGTGGGATAATTGAGTGAATCCCTTCCCACACTCAGAGAGATGAACAGTCTCTCCCCAGTGTGAACTCACTGGTGTATCAGCAGGTGGTATAACTGAGTGAATCACTTCCCACACTCATAGAGGTTAACGGTTTCTCCCCAGTGTGAACTCGCTGGTGTATCAGCAGGTGGGATAATTGAGTGAATCCCTTCCCACACTCAGAGAGATGAACAGTCTCTCCCCAGTGTGAACTCACTGGTGTATCAGCAGGTGGGATAACTGAGTGAATCCCTTCCCAAACTCATAGAGGTGAAAGCCCTCTCCCCAGTGTGACTTCGCTGGTGTATCAGCAGGTTGGATAACTGAGTGAATCCCTTCCCAAACTCAGAGAGGTGAACGGTCTCTCCCAAGTGTGATCTCACTGGTGTATCAGCAGGTTGGATAACTGAGTGAATCCTTTCCCACACTCAGAGAGATGAACGGTCTCTCCCCAGTGTGAACTCGCTGGTGTATCAGCAGGTGGGATAACTGAATGAATCCCTTCCCACACTCAGAGAGGTGAAAGTTTCTCCCCAGTGTGAACTCGCTGGTGTATCAGCAGGTGGGATAACTGAGTGAATCCCTTCACACACACACAGAGATGAACCGCTTCTCCCCAGTGTGAACTCGCTGGAGTATCAGCAGGTGGGATAACTGAGTGAATCCCTTTCCACACTCAGAGTGTTGTACGGTCTCTCCCCAGTGTGAACTCCATGATGAATCAGCAGGTGGTATAACTGAGTGAATCACTTTCCACACTCAGAGAGATGAACGGTCTCTCCCCAGTGTGAACTCACTGGTGTATCAGCAGGTGGGATAACTGAGTGAATCCCTTCCCACACTCAGTGAGGTGAACGGCCTCTCCCCAGTGTGACCTCGCTGGTGTATCAGTAGGTGGGATAACTGAGTGAATACCCTTCCCACACTCAGAGAGGTGAACGGCCTCTCCCCAGTGTGAACTCACTGGTGTGTCAGCAGGTGGGATAACTGAGTGAATCCCTTCCAACAGTCAGAGAGGTGAACGGTTTTTCCCCCCGTGTGAACTCGCTGGTGTATCAGCAGGTGGGATAACTGAGTGAATCCCTTCCCACACTCAGAGAGGTGAACGGTCTCTCCCCAGTGTGACCTCGCTGGTGTATCAGCAGGTGGTTTAACTGAGTGAATCCCTTCCCACACTCAGAGAGGTGAACGGTCTCTCCCCAGTGTGCACTCGCTGGTGTATCAGCAGGTGGGATAAATGAGGGCATCCCTTCCCACACTCAGAGAGGTGAACTGTCTCTCCACAGTGTGAACACATTGGTGTATCTGTAGGTGGGATAAATGACTGAATCCCTTTCCACACTCAGAGAGTTGAACGGTCTCTCCCCAGTGTGAACTCACTGATGTATCAGCAGGTGGGATAACTGAGTGAATCCCTTCCCACACTCAGAGAGATGAAGAGACCCACCCCAGTGTGAACCCACTGGTGTATCAGTAGGTGCGATAACTGAGTGAATCCCTTCCCACACTCAGAGAGGTGAACAGTCTCTCCCCAGTGTGAACTCGTTGGTATATCAGCAGGTGGGATAACTGAGTGAATCCCTTCCCACACTCAGAGAGGTGAACAGTCTCTCCCCAGTGTGAACTCGTTGGTATATCAGCAGGTGGGATAACTGAGTGAATCCCTACCCACACTCAGAGAGGTGAACAGTCTCTCCCCAGTGTGCACTCGCTGGTGTATCAGCAGGTGGGATAACGGGGTGCATCCCTTCCCACACTCAGAGAGGTGAACTGTCTCTCCACAGTGTGATCTCATTGGTGTATCTGTAGGTGGGATAAATGACTGAATCCCTTTCCACACTCAGAGAGTGGAACGGTCTCTCCCCAGTGTGAACTCACTGATGTATCAGCAGGTGGGATAACTGAGTGAATCCCTTCCCACACTCAGAAAGGTGAACGGTCTCTCCCCAATGTGAACTCACTGGTGTATCAGTAGGTGGGATAACTGAGTGAATCACTTCCCACACTCAGAGAGGTGAACGGCCTCTCCCCAGTGTGAACTCGCTGGTGTGTCAGCAGGTGGGATAACTGAGTGAATCCCTTCCAACACTCAGAGAGGTGAACGGTCTCTCCCCAGTGTGAACTCGCTGGTGTATCAGCAGGTGGGATAACTGAATGAATCCCTTCCCACACTCAGAGAGGTGAACAGTCTCTCCCCAGTGTGAACTCGCTGGTGTAACAGTTGGTAGGATAACTGAGTGAATCCCTTCCCACACTCATAGAGATGAACGGTCTCTCCCCAGTGTGAACTCGCTGGTGTATCAGCAGGTGGGATAACTGAGTGAATCCCTTCCCACACTCATAGAGATGAACGGTCTCTCCCCAGTGTGACCTCGCTGGTGTATCCGGAGGTGGTATAACTGAGTGAATCACTTCCCACACTCATAGAGGTTAACGGTCTCTCCCCAGTGTGAACTCGCTGGTGTATCAGCAGGTGGGATAACTGAGTGAATCCCTTCCCACACTCAGAGAGGTGAACAGTCTCTCCCCAGTGTGAACTCGCTGGTGTATCAGCAGGTGGGATAACTGAGTGAATCCCTTCCCACACTCAGAGAGGTGAACAGTCTCTCCCCAGTGTGAACTCACTGGTGTATCAGC
This sequence comes from Pristiophorus japonicus, assembly GCF_044704955.1. NCBI lineage: Eukaryota > Metazoa > Chordata > Chondrichthyes > Pristiophoridae > Pristiophorus > Pristiophorus japonicus. The sequence goes on from NW_027254767.1 coordinate 182,638, forward strand.
AGGTGGGATAACTGAGTGAATCCCTTCCCACACTCAGAGAGGTGAACGGCCTGTCCCCAGTGTGAACTCGCTGGTGTATCAGCAGGTGGGATAATTGAGTGAATCCCTTCCCACACTCAGAGAGGTGAACGGTCTCTCCCCAGTGTGAACTCACTGGTTTATCAGCAGGTGGGATTACTGAGTGAATCGCTTCCCACACTCAGAGAGGTGAACAGCTTCTCCCCAGTGTGAACTCGCTGGTGTGTCAGCAGGTGGGATAACTGAGTAAATCACTTCCCACACTCAGAGAGATGAACGGCCTCTCCCCAGTGTGAACTCACTGGTGTATCAGCAGGTGGGATAACTGAATGAATCCCTTCCCACACTCAGAGAGGTGAAAGTCTCTCCCCAGTGTGAACTCGCTGGTGTTTCAGCAGGTGGGATAACTGAGTGAATCCCTTCCCACACACAGAGAGATGAACCGCTTCTCCCCAGTGTGAATTCGCTGGAGTATCAGCAGGTGGGATAACTGAGTGAATCCCTTCCCACACTCAGAGAGATGAAGAGACCTTCCCCAGTGTGAACTCACTGGTGTATCAGTAGGTGGGATAACTGAGTGAATCGTTTCCACACTCAGAGAGGTGAACGGCCTCTCCCCAGTGTGACCTCGCTGGTGTATCAGTAGGTGGAATAACTGAGTGAATATCCTTCCCACACTCAGAGAGGTGAACGGCCTCTCCCCAGTGTGAACTCACTGGTGTG